>NC_080675.1:71584788-71759788 GCF_030445035.2 Dasypus novemcinctus | reverse complement strand
GTCTAAAAACAAAGATTCTCATATAATGACATACTTTATATAGTGACATTTATCTATATAGATAGTGAAATTAAAATATTAATATTTTATTAATTATTGAAAAATATCTATGATAGGCCTGCCTTTATTATGAAAATAGCTGTGCCATTCTCATGGTAAGAACATGGAACAGCTAAATTCCATGTTGCCCTGATACATTTACTGAGCAAATGTATGATGACTTTGTGTACAGAAGAGACAACACATGGATAAACATCAGGGTAAAAAAAAGGCTTTTATTGCACGAATTGGAGCTACAATTTGATTTTGAGAAGATCTGCATAATACAGGCAAGATATATCAACTTTCTAGCCTTTTTATTGGCTCCTAAGGTTTTATTCCTTTTTAGACATGCTCCAGCTGCTCCCTCTTTTTCCTCTTTAATCTCCCCTTTGATGTTACTCCAGAGTGTATATTTGCAATATTGCCTGTCCCTTTGAAATGCTATTTGAACAGCTGTTTGTGGAGAGAACAACACTTATTGCAGTTTTAAATGAGTGCATCTCTTAAGATACTTTTTACAAGCATTGAAGTGTTTTTAACAGAAGAGTTTGTGTATAAAGTAATGTTAAAGTATTTTTCTCACTATTATATGTATAAATCTATTTCATGCATCAAATAACATCACATGGGAGAATTGTGATATAATGGAAACACCCCAAACAGAAGAATTTGTTTTTCTCTTAGCTTTGAATTAATTTGCTCTGTGATCTTTGCAGTTTGCCTAACCTCTCTGGATAACACTTGTCCTGCTTACCTTGAGTATAAAAAAGAGATAATAGCTATTAAATTGCTCTGAAACAGTTCAACATGCTACTATTACAAAAGAACAGGCCACTTATCAAAGGAAAGAAAGAACACAACTAAATCCTGCAGCCACTTCCCTTATTATTTTTTCATGCCCTGGAGGATTATTCAATCAAATGTTGAACCATCCACTTTAGAATCCTTTTATCCCTAAAATGATCAATACTTGATCTGTTCACTTATCTTTGTATTTGTCCCACAAAGCTTTGTAAAACGTTAACAGGGAAAAAAAACAAACAGAACTTAGATTTGCTTTCCACATGAGGTAAGGGTTTACAATTCAATAGAAAACATTCTAATTACTCATCAATATTGTTCTGAATGGGAAAGTATCTTTCAAGTTTACCGAGGAACTTTCTTTCTTGGGCTTGTTTATGAATTAGCAGAGACTAAATGTATTTTCTCTTATGAGGGCAAATAGATGGACTAGAAGTTCTGTTAATGCTTTTCCTTTATGCAACTATACTTCATAATATCATTCTATTACACCAATAGCTACATATTTCCTACTTATTAATGCTTTTTCTTTATCATGGCCTGCAAATCTTACCTAAAACTTTTTTTCCAATTTTTCTCTCTTTTATTATCTTTTGCTCTCCTTTTGTAACTTTTGTTCTACTTACATAGTTACCCAGGCTAGTTAAATATTTTAATCATTCTGGAACATACAGATTCTTCTAGTAATAATTATATTGCCAGTGAGTTATTTTAAATACTTATATTTAAGTTTCCTTTCCTGAAAATGATAGACTAAGTTGGTTAAACCAACTCTAACCCTGAGAACAGCGATGGGAAGCTAGAAGAAATTATTTTTAAAATATATTTGAAGGTATCAGAGAGTTACCAAAGTCTGAGAAATTGTGAAGATGAGAGATAAAGGGAAAGAACTCTGCCTTTTTGTATTACTATTCACTCATACTTTCTTTCAATCTCATAATCATGGCAAACAAGCTGAGCAGAATTTTTGAGAATTTAAGAACTGGGAGAAAATTTGGAGTTCAAGTCCCACCAAGGAAAAGGAGCCATAGAAAATCCCTGGACTTAAGGTGATCTGACTTATTTAGTCTCTACTATAGGTGCCTGCAAAAAAAAAAAAAAAATTTAAGATAAATTCATCCAAACTTCAAATTATCTCTACAGTTTTAATATACAAAGGCAGGTGGTCAATAAAAAATAATGAGGCACATGTAAAAACATGAGTTTGAACTGGAAAATAAAGAAAAGTAACAAGCAACGGAAAAATACCCATAGGAAATCCAGATAATGGAGCTAGATAAGGACTTCAGAGAAGAACCAAATGGTAATTCTAGAGCTGAAAACTAAAATAATTGATATGTTTAACACAATAGATATATTGTTTACTAGAAGGTTTGCAATGGTTGAAAAGCAAGTAAGTAAACTGTCAGAAATATCAGAAGAAAATATCCAGAGGAAAAGGGTAAAGAATTTAAGAAATAATATAAAAGACATGCGGGGTAGAGTAAAATGTCTAACTCATGTGTACTTGGAGTAATAGAAGAAGAGAAGAATGATAATATAGGAGCGGCAATATTTGAAGAGACAGTAGGAAGAAAAAAAATTTGAAAACTATCGAAAAGCATCAAGTTAAATATTCAAGAAAAAAACCGAATCCTATGTAGAATAAATTAAGACGAAAAACATAAAATTACACATGAGCATTTTATAATACTTTGGTGAGCTAAATATAAGATTGACTCCTAAAGCAATCCCAAAATAATGATGTGTTCCTTCTTATGTTACAAAAATATGGCTAGAAGTAAATGTCTCAAAGAAACAGAGGAGAACAGATTAGAACACATTAATATACTTAAAGGGCTAAAAAATAATTGGCTACCTAAAATTATAAAAACCATGAATATAACTCTAAGTAATAAAAACAATTTGGCTAAAAGAAAAAATGGAAAATGGCAAGAACTCAGTGAGGGTATTAGCAGATTTTAGGTATTACTGAAGAGCAAACTTGTGAACTAGAAGATAGAACAGAATAAAAGAATTCTGGATTAAAGTGAATGGGTTTAACTTTGTTATAGATCCTGAAAGAATATTCTTATTTTTATATTCTTAGCCACAATCCTCAACCTCCCTAGAGTTCACCAAATTATATAGTCACCCGTTTTATCTTTTAGCCTTCCTTCTAGCATCATAGATGGCCCCATACTTCCCCTTTTCAACTACAAACACATTCACAATTCAGTGTTGTTAATTACACTCATATCTCTGTGCCACCAACGCCATCCCTTTCAAAGCCATTAAAATCAACTATTATAAATTCTGCACAAAATAAGCATTGACACTCCAATCGCTACTCCCCTTCTATCCTCTGGTAAACCTGTCTTCCAGACTCTACCACCTTGAGTGTGCTCACTATCTTAGTTCAGATCCCAGAAGACTTGTGGCCAACTCGTACTCTCCAGTTCATTCATTTTGCCCTGGACAGCTGGCAAAACAGTGATGACAGGCAACTTTCATCCTAAAAAATAAGGAGCATCTAAACCGTAAGCAAAACAATTGCTCCCATCTGCCCCATAATATCTAAGTCCCTCTCAGTCTGGAGCAGTCAGAGCAGACATCATTCCCAAACCTTCAGGATTGAGGAATGAACAAACATTAAGTGGGGAGTGTAACAGGGGAAACTGCGTGGATATGGGTGGAGGTTATATAGGAATTCCCTATACTTTGCACTTTGTACTATACAGTTTCATAGGTTTTGAAAATGTATAATGGCATGCACTTTGTATACATTTTCATAACCTATAAAACTGTATAGTACAAAGTGCACACCACAATGTGAACTATGGACTTTAGTTATTAGAAATGCTTCAATACTGATTCATCAATTGTAATAAATGTGCCACACTAATGTAATATGTTAATAATAGGAGAAACTGTGTGGATATGGGTGGAGGTTATATAGGAGTTCCCTGTACTTTCAGAGTTATTTTTCTGTAAATTTAAAACTTTTCAAAAAATGTATTTATTACTAAAAGAATGAATGGAAAATGTTGGAAAGAATGTAAGAGATATATGACATTCTATCAGTTATCTGTTGCTTTGTAAAAAAATTCCACAAATTTAGTGGCTTAAAACAACATAAGGGGCGGCGGACTTGGCCCAGTGGTTAGGGCGTCCGTCTACCACATGGGAGGTCTCTGGTTCAAATCCTGGGCCTCCTTGACCCGTGTGGAGCTGGCCCATGCACAGTGCTGATGTGCACAAGAAGTGCCCTGCCATGCAGGTGTGTTCCCCGTGTAGGGGAGCCCCACGCGCAAGGATTGTGCCCCATAAGGAGAGCTGCCCAGCGCGAAAGAAAGCGCAGCCTGCCCAGGAATGGTGCCACACACACGGAGAGCTGACACAAGATGACACAACAAAAAGAAACACAGATTCCCGTGGCACTGACAACAACAGAAGCAACAAAGACGATGACACAGCAAATAGAAACAGAGAACAGACAACCAGGGTGGGGGGAGAAGGGGAGAGAAATTAATTAATTAATTTAAAATGTCATCTTTAAAAAAATTTTAAAATAAAACAACATATGTTTATTAGCTCACAGTTACCGTGGGGCAGGAGTTTGAGTACCACTTAGCTGATTCCTCTGCTCAGGTCTCACAAGTTTGCAACTAACATGTTGGCCAACCTGTTTTCTTTTCTGAAACTCAGGAATCTCTTCAAAAGTCATGTAGTTGTTGAAAACATCCAGTTTTAGGAATTTAGGTACAGGAATTTGGTCCCTTTTCTTGCTGACCATTGGTTAGGTACTGGTTCCAACTCTGAAAGGTTTGGTGCAATTACTCCCAGGTCCTCTCTCTGGGAATCTGATAGCTAATCTCTTCAAAGCAAGCAGAAGAATCTCTCCAGTCTGCTAAGGTGGAGTCTCATATAATATAACATAAACAATGGAGAGCCTATAGCATCACTTTTGCCACATAATGAAATCTAATCAAGGGAAAGACAACCTAATTACCTTTGTCATATTCAATTGTCTAGAAGCAAGACAGTTTCTGCCCCGTTCAAGAAAGGTAGGTAAAAAAAAAGTGTGAATACAAGGAGACAAGTATAACAAAGCCATCTTCAAATTCCGTTCACCAAGGGACATAATAAAAAAGCCTAACACAAGTATAATTGCAAATGTAGCTAGGATGTAGACCAAGGATATGGAACAACCAGACCTCTCATATACTTCTAAAGGAAGAGAATATTGCTATAAACGTTTTGAAAAATTCTTTGACAATACCAACTAAAACTGAAAATTTACCTATCATATAATCCTGGATTTCTTCTTTTAGGAATGAATCAAACATAAATAATTATTTGTGATTACAAAAAGGCATATACCCAGATATCTATCATGATGGTATTTATAATACACCCAAACTGAAAACTACCCAGTGTCCATCATTGGTAGAACAAATAGATAGTGTAGTACTCATACAAGGGAATAGTATAGAGCAAAGGGAAAGAAAAATCTACAGCTACACACACAGTATGGATGAATTACACAAAAATAATTTTGAGCCAAAGAAGCCAGTCATGAAATAATATTTGTATGATATAATTTTTTGAAGTTCAACAAAAGACAAAACCAATTCAGGGAATGAAAATTTAGGACATCGGTTATTCTTTGTAGAGTAACCACTGGGGGAAAAAGCATGTCTTAGAGCTATGGAGATGCAGTAAATATTCTGGGTTTGTTTTTTTTTTAAATTTGGGTGCTGAATATAAGGATGTATTCAGTTAGTTAAATTTATGAAAACGTATACCTCTCAAGTAGTGTATCTATATACTATATCTATATACTCTCAGACACAAATGACAAATATTTACCACCAGCAGATCCTTCTTCAAGGTCATAAAAATAACTTTGTTCGGTTAGGGAGAAAAAATTTCCTGACAGAAGCCTGGAGATACATGAAACAATGAAAAAACAACAAAAGTTTGAATGTGTTGAAGGATGTGAGCACGTATATAATAAAAATAACAAACTATGTTGGGTATTTAAAATATAGAGTATTAAAAGAAATTTAGCATGTGTCAGGGACATGCATATAGACCTAAGCATTGATTTATATTATGCTTTAATAAATTCAAGGTACATATAGCAAAATCTAGACTAATCATAAATATAATAGTACATAAATATAGTCATGCCAAAATAAGGAAAAAATGCACAAACAGAAACAATTCAATAGAAGGCAGGAAAGGAGAAAACAAGAAATTCAGGACAGGAGGGACAAACAGAAATAAATAATAACATGATAGGTTTAAAATCTACTATACATGTAATTACATTAAAAGTACATAGATAATACACTAATTAAAGACTACATTTATCGGAATAGTTAAGACACATAAGTGCACATACAACTATGAGCCACTTTTAAGAGTCATACTTTAAAGATTCAAAAAAGTTTTAAGTATAAAGTGGAAGGAAACTAAGAACACATTGAGTGAATGTTGCTACAACTATAACAATAGCACAGAATTTAGACATCAATGAAAAAACATTCCTATAGATAAAAGAAGTTAATGTGACTAAATTGTCAATTGTTTACTTGTCTGCTCCTAATAACATCGTCTCAAAATATACAAAATTTATTGAACAACAATGAGCAGTTTTAGCAAATCTCTCTCAGAGCCTGTTAAACATGCAGACAAAAAGTTGATAAGGATATAGAATATTCATGCAGCACAATTTAACAAATTGACCTAACGAAAATATATTAAAGACTCTCCAATAACTTGACCCAAAATGATCAAGCAATCTCAATAGACAGCAAAACAGCTATTTAAATGGCAAACAATCATATGAAAAGAGATATTCAAAGTCATTATTAATCAGGAAATTACTTATCACAACAAAACTCACAGAATAGTTAAATTTATAAGAACAGAAAATGGAAAGTATTGGCAACAAGATGGAGGTAATGCAATTACCATACACTGATTTTAGAATTGAAAATTGGTAAAACTATTTGGAAAACTGTTTGGGTTACATGAGAAGCCCAATTTGATATAAAAATTTGTATGCAGTTTATTGGGGATTATTCCCCATACCTACATCTACGGGAGACAGAAGGAAATAGGTACGAGCATAGCAAGAGTTGAATTGTGAAGCATTTGCAACAAAGACATGTACCTCATTCTATGTAGAGTTCTGGAATATGGGTTATTCCTTCATAGTTGTCCTAAATTCACGTTAGATTGCCAGGCATTTAAGTCCCTATTTTACTGTACCCTGGCTGCTCATGAAAAAATGTGTCTGACCTCAGAGGCGGCCGCTCATATCAGTGAATGGCAATTTCCAGAGCAGAACTTCCCTGAGAACTGTCCATTACCAATTCTTCTTGCCGCTAGCAGAATCTGTGCTTCGGTCCAGGAAAAGAGAGATCTGGACGCGACACCATAGCATTCACTATAACACCCAATAGAAATATGTGTGCGTGTGTACTGAGATATGTAAAAAATGTTCATAGAAGTAGTTGTGCGTTACAATGAACCCAAAATTCATCAATTGTTAAATGGATAAATTATCATGTATTTATATTACAAATTAGTATTTAGACATAAAAACTAAGGAACTATAGCTAAGTTACCTGCATGAATAAATTTCACATGCATAACGTGAAGCCAGAAAAAGAAAGTCAGACACACAAAAAATAAAATGTCTAATTCCATGAATAAGAAGTTCAAAAAAGGCAAAACTGTGAGCCTTCTATAGTTTTGGGGCCATTCTGTCACTTCAAATAGGGGTGCATCCCAGGGTCCCTTCACATTATAAGTCACTAAGCTATGTTCCTATGATTTCATTTTACTTTATATACATTTACATCAATGAAAATATGCACAGTAACATAAACATTCAGTTGTGTTTTGACTCTGAATATTCTTTAAAATATGAGCCCAAACTATCAACTCTCAATGAAATTAAAATAGATTATTTTGACAGTCTATAATTTTGTACTATTTAATTATTTTCCATGTGTGTATTATCTTCAAAAAATAAAATAAAATAAATAATTTAATATGTTAAAATGCTTTCTGCACTTCAACTTTTCCTTTTAATTCTCTCCATTCTCAATGTCATGCATACTTGTATGCATCCCAGAATGACAAGCATAGTCCCCTGTATATAACCATTATTCTTTCTTCCATTCATTTAAATAATGTTTGTAGCCTATCTTTCTGAGGGAATTAATGTAAATGTATTTGATATTTTCCTTAACTTCATGAACTGTCAGCTTTACTAGAAACATACTTTCTAAAAGAAATGTTCAAAGAATATAAAACTGAATGTGTTAAATATTCATATATTGTTATGAACCACAAACTTTTGTTTTACACTCTATCCAGCTAGCAATATTTTTAAAATAAAATTGTTGAGCACATCTCAATTTTAGAGGAAAAAAATCTATGGCAATAGGCTGAGAGGTTGTAAATTTCTTCTTTATCTTCACATTGTCTTCTTTATCTTCACATTCAAAAATTATAACAGGTTGAAATGCAATAATATTCTAGGTCCTGAGTGGCATTTCTGTGGTTATGACTCAATAGATTAGGAAGAAATATGTGTGTGTGTGTGGGGGGGTATTTTGGCAAATGTTTTAATTTCATTTTTTACATTATCATATTTTCAGCAAATATTTATGAATTGCTTGCTACGTGTGATTGAAAATGTTTGACTTACATAATTGAACCACTAGACAGCTATTTCAGCCCTTAAGTAGCTTACATTAGAGCAAGGAAGACTCAAAAACCATAACTATAATAAATAGGTAATTTACACAGTATGTTGAATAAGTACAATGGAGAGAAAGAGGAGAAGGAGAAGAAAGAGAAAGAGAAGGTGAGGAAAAGGAGAAAGAGAAGGAGAAGGAAAAAGGGGAGGTTGAGGAGGAGAAGGGGAAGAGGAGTAGAAGGAGAAGGGGAAGAAGAAGAAAAAAGAGTGTACTGTACAGGAAATCTATTGTGCCATGGTAGAAGTGTTGCTTATATTAAGTAGGGTGCCCAGGATAGGCTGCATGAAGAAGAGGGCATTTGAAATCATTACTTGAACAAACAGAGTGTGTTAGCATTGAAGATATCTGGGCCAAAAGCACCCCATGCAGAGGTACGAGCTAGTGCTAAGGCCCTGAGTTGAAAACATGACAGGCAAACTTGAAGAACATCCCTTAGCAAGATGAGCATGGGGGAAGTAAGAAGAAAATACAATTTAAAAACATGTTGAAGCAGGCAAAAACGTTGGAGCAGGCCTTAGATAATGTAGGGCCATATAAGCAATTTAAACACTTTGAAATGGGGAACTGAGATGAGGCTTTCAAAAGAATGAAAATATATGATTCATTTAATATAAGAACCACCCGTCTGCCTTGTGATGTGAGTAGATTCCAGGGGGAATAGTAGAAGCAGGGAAATGTGTTAAATGTCTATTTCAGTAATTCAATCTAAAGATGATGATTGCTTGGGGCAGGATATTAGCTCTGAATGTAGCAAATTTTGGTTGGAATTTAGACACATTTAGAAAGTAGAGATAGGATAACCTGACAGATTAAATATGGAGTTTAATCTGAGGGAAATAAAAAGAAAAGGATAACTTCTAGTTTGGGGGTCTAGGTAATATAAATAATAGAGTTGCCATTAATTGAGATGGACAAGGCTAGGTGTGGAGCAAGTTTAGTGGAAAGGTTCAGTGTTGACCATGTCACATTAAGATGTCCCTTAAGCATACAAAAGAGAATGATTTTAGGCATAAATGTGAAGTTATTAATTGCTATATAACAACATACCCCAAATCCTACTGAATCAAATAAGTAACCATTTGATTATTTCTCATAATTCTGTAATTCTGAGGATTGACTGATGTTCTTCTCTTTGGGTTTTCACTAGTCTTTCTTGGAATCACTCATGAGGATATAGGCTTTCTTGGAATCACTCATGAGGTTATAGGCAGATGGTAACTGAGATTCAAATGTCCAAGATGACTTCAATCTCATGCCTAGTATCACCTTCGTGGGGAAGGTTGGAAGGCTGGGATGCTGGAAGACTGGGGCAACTGGCCTTCACTCTCTTTATGTGTCTTTTTCATGTGGCTTCTCCATATGGTGTCTCCAGAAGAGTAGCTAGACCATTTTCATAATGGCATAAGGTTACAAAAGCATAAAAGCAGAAATTGCCTGGTCTTCTTAGGGCTTAGGACTAGCTTATTGTTTCTGCATTTATTTGATTAAACAAGTCACAGAACCAACTTAGATTCAATATGGAGTGGATCTCCAAATGCATGAATAATGAGAGGTATGATTGATTGGAACCCTCTTTGGAGACTGTAATGATTTGAAGCTACATGTGCCCACAAATATCATGTTCTTAAAGCTTATCCATTCCTATGTAAACTTATTGTGAGTAGGACCTTTTGATTAGGTTACTTCTGTTAAGGTATGGCCCAGGGTAAGTCATAATCCTCCTACTGCAGTTCCCTATAAACAGGATGAATACAGAGAGAAATAGAGAAACAGCCATTGAAGCAAAGGGAAGACAGAAGCAGGATGAAAGGAAACATGAAAGAGCAGAGAGAGACCAGCAGATACCACCATGTATCTTGCCATGTAACAAAGAAGTCCATGTGTGTCAGCAACCAACCTTTGAGGAGAAAGTATCACCTCATGATGCCTTAATTTGAACATTTTTCTCAGCCTCAGAACTGTAAGTTGTAAGCTAATAAATTATAAAACCCAATCCTTTATGGTAAATTGCTTTCTGCAGCCCAGCAGACTTAAAGAGAGACTATCTACCACAAGTACATCAAGGCTGAGAAATCTATTAGGCATCTTAGTGTAGATGCCAAATAGACTGTTGAATAAATGAACTGGTATTTCAGTAGTGTATTTTGGCTTGCAGATATAAATTCAAGAGCTTCAGCACTTAAAGTAGTTGAAATTACCTAGACAACTACTTACAGGAGAATTAAAAGATATTTTAAAACATAAGTAAAATGTTTTCATTAAGTTTTCATAAAATTTGGTAAATTTGAGGCAGTTTATGCAAGATAGATGATAGATATATTTAGATAGAGGATATAGATAGGTGAGAGATAGAAATATAATAGATAGATAGATGGATAGATGGATAGATAGATAGATAGATAGATAGATAGATAGATAGATAGATAGATAGATAGACAGACAGACAGACAGACAGATATAGACAGAGCTGGGGATTGATTCATGTCTGCCACAAAAGACATGTTAATTCTTAATCCACATTTCTGTGGGTGTGAATCCAATTGGAAATAGTACCTTTGAAGATGCTATTATTAGTTAAGACGTGGATTCATTTGTGAACAGGATATTCAAAGATCCAATTTAGAGGAAGCCAAATTGAAGCAGGGTAGATCTTAATACATATGGCTGAAGTCCTTATAAAGACAGGAAATCTAGACAGAAAAACAGACAACTGAGCAGAAATGGAAACCAGAATGAGAAGTCATGTGATGGAGGTAGAGTTGTAAATCAACTAACCCTAAGGATTACAAGAAGTCAGCACCAGAATGCTATAGACTCTAGGAAAAGCATGGTCTGTTGAGACCTTAATTTTGGACTTCTATCCTCCAAACCTGTAAAACAATCTATTTCAGTTGTTTAAGCCAGCCCCTTGTGTGGAATTAGTAAAAGAAGACCTGACAAATTAAGAAAGAGATAGAGTGTGGGAGTATGTGCATTTGTGTATGCTTGCATTTTAGTTATATGTCTCTCTGGTGTTCTTTGTCTTACCGTGATTTTTGAATTTGTTGTGCTAGTTAGTTGACATAAATAGAAATGAAAAGCAAAATGTATGTGACTTAGCTGAGTGTACAATGTGGCTTTGGGGCAAACTAAATGGAAAAAAAATCTTGCTTTTATCCATTTCAGAATTCTTTGATAAATGCATTACAATATTGCCAACGTATCTTGAGGGACACTATGGTCCACTTAAATGACTTCAGCTGGATACAAAGATGCAATGAAAATGGCCTTAGGAAGGTTCAGTCAAGGTACTTCTGATTTTTTGCTGAGCCCCTCTTCATTCCTGCCCCTTAAACTGCAAATAATATAGCAATCACCCAGTTTGAATCAAACCTATTTGCTACTCATTCTAGTTCAAGCACCCTGTAACATTTTCCTAACCCCACTCCTCTGGAAAAGTTAGTAAAATACAGGAAAATTTATTGAACTCGGGTGACAAACTCTTCCTTATTATTTGATATTTAGGGGGTTGGTTTGGGAATACAAGAATTAGGAACAAGCATTGATGGGTGTGATCAGAGGGAAGCAGATTTTCTTGTGTTTGTGAAGATTCTCTCTCTAGCATTTCTCTTACTTCCACTTTACCCTCTTAAAACAACCAGCCAGAACCAATCTGGGTAATGAGTGCCCGGATGAGATTTTTCACTTTGCTTTCCTTTGGATTGACCTTTTGCTATAAGAATAATAGGATTGGCAGGGACAAGATTTTGATATGGACCTAGTGGGAACCTGAGATCAAGTAAAATTCTTGATCTATGCAGTCTTATCTATAGCCAAAATTAGGTTAGGAACAAGTAGTACTTGAGTAACACAGGACATGTATTTGCATAGGTGTCCCCTCTTTCTCTCTCCATTAGGTAACTCGTTTAAACAGTAGGCAGTTTTTTAAGAGTAAAGACATTCAGCAATATGGATAATTCAAAAGATGTTTAGTAATCTTAACAACTGGCTTAAACTTGATTCTATATAGATAGACTTTTATAGGTTGAACCAAGCCATTTCAATTACATCTTCTGTCTGTGAAATATAAACACAGAAGAATAAATAAACTGAGGGACTACTTACTCTTCTGATGTTACTGCCAAAGCTACAATGAGCAACTTTACTGGTTGCTCGTGAAGTTTGATACATACCCACTGAGTTTGGAAGAATTGGACTCAGTGGGATGTGTGTGCTGATTTGCTGGAATTACCATGGTACCTCAATCCTTGTAGATTTACCACAAACTTGGCTCCTTGGAAGTAATCTGCACCTGTCTCTTTCTGTGATTTGATGGCTTGTCTATGTTTTGAGGCACAATACTTTTTTTATTAGAGCTTTTTACTTGTTTGTTTACTCATCCTTCAGTGAAAAGAGATCAACCCCTAACAATGCTTGCCAGCAGTGTTTGTGTGTGTGTCATGTTCTGTTGGTTCTGGTTGCTGGCTGCTGTTCTATATATTTGAAGAAAAAATTGATCTGCAAAGCTCCAGTGAAAATTTCCAATATGTCTGATGAAATCTAACATCTTCAGCTTGCATTGATATAGGGATTTTTCTCTAAATCCATGCATAATGGTTCACCTTCCAGAATGCAGCATGCTCATCTGTCATAGCTATTCAGTTTTAGTCCAGTTTCTGCTCATTAATAATTATGATCTTTTGCAAGTGGAACTCTCAGTGGAAATTAGGGAATAGTGCATGTAAGTAGTATGGTCATCACCTCACAATAAACTAAATGTATAACAAAGGTACAACTGCTAATTTTTTGTTGATTTTATATCACAAAGCTTAACAGTGTTCGATGGAATGGGATTGGACATGGGATAAAATAAATGTATTTTTTACTTTTCATATAGTGAAATGAAACATGAACGTAACACAAATTATTTTCTAAAACCTACTTCAGTCCAGACATAAGCTGAATAGTAAGTAAAGGTTTTGGTGGTAATTTCATGTTCTTTTATGTATTTATATATCTTTTTATGGAAATTTGGGAAAGGTTATGTCCAGTGCTGCTCTACAAACTGTTTTAATTACAAATAGATGCCTTGGCTCCTTTATTAAATTAAATCTTTTTATTTAATTCTTTTAACCCATTCTGATATATACTACTTTATCATTTGGTCTACCTCATGTTTGGTGCGTCTTATAACACTCTTCATTAAAAACTGAATGTCCCTCTTTATACCTAGGGAAAAATAATGTAATCTCTATGCTAGCAATGTATAATTTGAGTTTGTATCCTCTGCTTATGGAAACATCTATCAACACATGTTCCTGTACCAAGCTCATAATTTCCCTCTAGATTCTGTAGAAGAATGAACTCTCAGGCAGATGTAGACCCACAAGCTCGAAGAGGTAGTTCATTAATTTCACTAAGAATTGAGAACAAAGGCTTCTCCTTGATGTTATTCTGGACCCTGATACTTGATTATTTATTTTGTAAATTTTTCCAAGGGAAGGAAGCATGCAGGAAATGAAATACATTGGTCTCTGAGAAGCCAAGAGAAGACAGTAGAAAACTAGACAGGAACTAAGAAATGGGGCCCAGGAATTAAATGATCTGAGAACTATATGAATTCTTGGTATAAATCTCCAACTGACCTTTAATTTCTGAAATTCCTTATTTTCTGCTCTCCTAGTGAAAGCAAACACCATGCCTGATCAGAACACCATGCCTGATAGCAAGGCATGAACAGAAATGAACAATCTATTTGCTATGCTTTCAATCACAAGAAGAAAACGCCTAAATCCCTGAACTCAAATCCATACATTTGCATCAACTTACAGTTGTCTCAACCTGGCACATTCCCATTCAACACATATTATTGATTCCCATTCCTTAGTCCTCCTGTCCATGTATCTGAAATAAGGCTTAACTTTATGCAATCTAGGTAAAGCCAGGTAAGCCTCATTCTCTCAGGTTAAATGACACATTGAATTTTAATGTTCTATGAGTATTTTTGTTATGAATGAATTATTTGCACCAACTATGTAAAAGCTGATGGACTAATTCAGGATCTCTTTTTTATCATACAAAATATTAAATATAGATACTACTTACAATTTATTTTTATCATCTACTATTCTCTTGTTGACCTTTCAATACTAATTTTCCTGATTCCTTTATTACCTTTCCTACACAATACATTGTGGATCAACAAAGAAGTAGAATATGGCATCTTTAGGACATTAATTGTAAAACACAAATGTCAACTATAGACCTTGGTTAGGAGCAATGCTTCAATATTTATTTATCCATTGTAACAAGGGCACCATGCTATGTAAGATCTTATTATTAGGGGAAGATGTGGAATGGGGAGGGGTAGGGTATATAGGAATCCCATATATTTTCTATGTAATCTTTCTATAAAACCTCATAAAAATAAAGTTTATTATGTAAAAATAATGAAGTGCAATTTGGAGTTTCTTCCATCATATACTTTTGCTTCTGTCACAGCATACTCTTTTAACTTATGTACTGCAAAGGAGCAGCCTGAAACTTAGCCCTGGGAAACAGCTGTTCATATCCTTACCCTTACCGTATACCAGTCTTCTTCTGTTATACAAGTCCAAAATTCATCGTATTTGGGACACACACTTGAGGGAAGTAATGAAATACGTCAGGATCCTATAACTTCTTGGACAGATGGAAATCTTTGAGCTAAGTTTTTAAAATTACTTTTTGATTTATGCAACACATGTCTTCTACTCATAATCACCCAGAGTCCTGTGAGGTGATCCTGCTTCATTGGGCCAAATTTAGATTTAAATAGCATACAGATTTGGCAGTTTATTTTTTTTTTTTTTTTTTTTTTTTTTTTTTATTGACTTTGTAATAATATTACATTAAAAATATATATGTGAGGTCCCATTCAACCCCACCCCCCCACCCCCCCTCTCCCCCCCCCCCAACAACACTCGTTCCCATCATCATTAATGTGATTTTAGGGATACTTGAAAAACTCCAATTAGCTTCTTCTTTTCAGTAAATAAAAACAACAGTCAGCTAATATCATAGCCTGTAATAAAAAATTTAAAAAGGAATTATTAACTTGCACATTACTGAGAACAAATTTATCAGGTTCTTTCTGAAAATGGGAATAGTAAATAGTCACTGGAGACCACTTAGCCTCTTAGCCTTTATAGAGGAGATTGCCTGATAATAAACAAGGAAGTTATTGCATTAATCAGTCTCTTCAGAGAATTGAGAGAGAGAGAAAGAGAGAGAGAGGAGAGAGAGAGAGAGAGAGAGAGACTGAAATTATAACATTATAAAATTGGTTCATGTAACCACATGTAACCACTGGGAAGTCTAAATTCTGTAGGTCAGTCCACAATTTGGTAACTCCTACGATGCTGATGTTGAATTCCTCAGAAGAAGCAGATTGGCTGCAGTCGAGATGGGAATTCTTTCACTGACTGCTAAAATTCTGTAGCTTTAAGACCTTAACTAATTGTAGAAAAGACTCCTCTCACTGCTGAAGGAAATCTCAGTTGTTGATTGTAGATATAGTCATCCACAGATAGAGTCAACTGACAAATGGTTTAAACCATCTGCATAACACTATCAGTAACAATCAGGCCAGTGCTGGCTTGAACAAACTACTGGACACTGGAAACCTAGCCAAACTGATACATGAAACTAGACATCACAGTTGTGGAAGACAATTTTAATAATTTTCCTAATGTAAGCATTGTGCTAGGTAGGATATTAGTTCACACATAGCATGTATCTGGTTTCATTCACAGAGCATTAAAGATATGTTAGATATTAAGGTTTTTCTATAACTGGAGTTTTCCTCCAGGTTTTAATAATTTTTATTCACATATATACTCTTTTATAAATTTCATCTCATCTTAACAAAAACATTTCTGGGTCTAAAATGTTGGGCAGTATTTTAGTTTGCTAAAAGCTAATGGGAGCAATATACCTGAAAGGGGTTGGCTTTTAAGTGGAAATGTATTAGCCTACAGTACTGAGGCTGTGAAAATAGTCAAATCAAGGCATCATCAGAGATGCTGTCTCCCTGAAGGTCTTTGGCTGGCAATCCTGTACTCCTTCTGCAAGGCAAGGCACATGGGGGGATCATCCTCTCTTCTGGGTCTCATTGCTTCAGCTTCTGCCTTCTCCATCTGAAGCTTCCTCTCTCCAGGTTTCCTCTTAGCATTCCTGTGTTCTTTCTCTCCATCCTGTGGCTTTTTCTCTGCAGTCTCTACTTTCAGTCTTCCATCTATAAAGAACTCTAGTAAAAGAACCAAGATCCACCCTGGGTCATGCCTCACTGAAATAATCCAAAGTCACATCAACTGCATTCAATCCAATCAAAGGTTTCCATACCCACAAGAATGAATTAACTACAAGAAGATGGTCTTTTCAAGGATGCACAAAAACCTTCAAACTGTCACAGGCAGTTATTTTTTCCCTAGGATGACTGCATGCTGTATTAATTACTATGACTGCTGTAACAAATTACCATAAATTTAGTAGCTTATAACAACACAAATTTGTTATCCAACAGTTCCAGAGGCAAAAGCCTAAATTAATACTTTGAGGCTAAAATGAATACACTGCTAAGGCTTGGACAGAATTTTACCTTCTCTTAGTTTCTGGAGACTGCCTGCATTCCTTGGATCATGCTCCCTTCTTTGTCTCACTTCCACCTCTAGCTTCCATAATCCTCACATTTCCTACTTGATCTTCTGTTTTTAAATCTCCCTCTGACTTCATCTTATAAGGAACTCATGACTACATTTAGGGTACACCCAGACAATCCTCATCTCAAAATCCTAAATTTGTTGACATCCCAAAAATCACTTTTAACATTGAAGGAAACATTCATAGGTTCTAGGGATAAAGATCTGTATGTCTTTGGTGGTGATTATTCAGTGACATTAGTGATTATATTTTTTACAAAGTGTACTGATGTCAACTTAATTTAGTAATTTTTTAAGGTAATTAGCTAAGAACTATCACAACCCAAGTGTGTCTATCTGGCTAAATATTAGTGGAAATGGGAAAACCATTGTTTTAGTTTCCTAGCCTGCTCAAAGCAAGTACCATGAAATGGTTTGGGTTAAACAATGTAAATTTATTCACTCATGGTTTTGAGGACAGGAAAATATCCAAATCAAGGCATAATCAAAGGAATGCTTTCTTCTTGACTGGCTACTAGTAATTCTTGGATTCTCTGTCAGACGGCAAGGCATATGGCAGCATCTGCTGGTCTCTTGCTTCCCTTCAGTCTTTCATTCGTTTCAGTTTCTTATTTCTGTGACTTTCTCTCTCTTGTCTGAATTCATTCTGTTTATAAAACAATTCAGTAACTGAGTTAAGACCCATACTGACTGAGGTAGGTCACACCTTACCTGAAGTAGCTTCATCTAAAAGTTCTACATATAATGGGTTCACATCCACAAGAAGAGATTAAAGGTAAGAAAATGTTTTTAACAAAATGTTTTTTGAGGTACATTCAACTTCAATCCACTGCAACGATCATTGCTTCACATGAAAAGATCACAAATCTAAATAATCCTGGAAAGTTTAATGTATTTAAATTTTTCAATATACAAGAAATGTTTCAGTAGGAAATTTGAAAGATACTCAATACCAGAATTTGATTTGAGATGCTACTGGCAAAAGTTATCATTTTTTTAAAAACAATCTCCAAATTAAAAATTTTTTAAATCACCAGGTGTTTTAATAATGTGTGTATAGAAATATGCCCAGAATGTAGATGAAGAATATAAGGTTTTATTTCAGTTAAAGAATTAATTAAAATAATTATATTCTTTTTCAACATAACTATTTAAAAGCTTGTTGGAAAACCTTCATGAAAAATTTTTAAAAATCTAAATTTTGAGCTCTCCAAAGGTCATCTTTAGGATTTGTAGTTGATTGGTATTTGCTTTAAGGTTTCAGAAGGTTGGGATAATATTTGAAAGAATTTTTGATAACTAATGAATGAGTCTTTGAGTGCCTTTGAAAGAGGGACTGGAATCAAGTAGCCACTATAATGACTGGCACTGTGGGAAGTCTGTTTCTATTGTATCAAATTCTTAACTAAAAATGTGTAAAATCAAGATCACTCGAGAAACATTTACTTATGCTATGCTTTTAGCACAGTAACCAAAGTAGGAGTCAGCTAGCTCCTACTGCAACCATAAATCTTTTGAAAGAGTAGAACAGAGAAGAATAATGTTATAGTTCAGGCAACTGCATCTGTAGGTAAGGGAAGCAAAGAAATTTAGGATTTACTTAGGACTGTCCAAGACAAAGTAAATGCAGATTAGTCATTTCCAGTTCAACTGGTTAGGCTAAGGTTAGATAGACTCAACATTTCTGTACAAATATAGCCACCCTGATAATCTGATAGAGATATGGACTGGGAGGTAATGTTCTCTGATTCTAGATGAACCCAGGGCACGTTTGTGTGAAATCTGGAATTTCCAGAGAGACACAGCCAAAAATGTATCTACATTGATAAGCAGAGTGGATTATATATCAATCATTTTTAACCAATAGATTGTCTATAAGTTCAGGGAAGAAAATTCTTGTGCTGGTGCATTTCATGAAGCAATAATATTGGATGAAGCAGATCTGGTCTGTGTCCTGTCTTTATATCTAAGTATTTCTTTTCATACTGGACCAACTACTTAATGCTAGTAGAAATTTCACTTTGCCTCAGGACTTTCTTGGACTCCAGAGCCCTCTCTGCCAAGCAGAGTGAACACAGAGTGCCAAAGAATTAATAATGCCAGGAGCAACCCTCAACAAATTACCCTTGATTGGGATGATCTAAGTCATGAATTCTACACAGGCTCCCAGAGTTTCCAAGTTGGATTAAGCTCCATGTCCATAGAGGAAACTTATTTGATAATGCATTCTTTACTGGCTACCTTCCTTTCCTTCTTGTGATGGTTAAGCTAATGTGTCAAGTCAACCATGCAATGGAACCCAGTTGTTTGGTCAAATAAACACTGGGCTAACCGTAATACAAGTCCATTTCATAGACATTAATCATCAGTGAGCTGATTGCACAGTTAACTGATTATATCTACAACCAATCAAGGAGATTGCCATCAGCAATGAGTGAGGTTTTATCCAATCAGTTGAAGACCTTAAAGGGGGAATTCTAAGTGATTTCAGCATTCAGAGAATTTCCAGCTCTACTTTGGACACTCATTGTCTCCTGGGAAATCCTCAAGGACCTTCATCATACCCCCTGGTTTGCAGCCTACCCTGTGGAATTTGAAATTGTTCATCCCCACAGTCACGTAAGAGAATTTTATAAAATCTCACATTATTTATAGATATCTCCTGTCAGTTCTGTTTCCCTAGAGAACCCTGACTAATACACTTCCCTACCTCATTTCCTGACTTCTGTATTGGCTGTCTCCAGGGAGACAAACTACTTGTACTTGGATATTTGTCACAAGGTAATTTTTGGAGGAACACAAACTAAGATAATTGCAATTGCAACTGGACAGAAAACAGATTCTCAAGATGAGATTCTGGAATTGGATTACTCTCTGGCCAGATGATTGTAAGAACCCCGTTGTGCGATAAGCCCTGACATGCTGTTACTTCAGAATTATTGACCCACGCTTGTGGAAACAAGTAAAATGAGAAGCTTATGCAATATCTCTTGCATTCAAGAGAAATGAGAACAGCAAGAAATTAGTTTGTTAAATTCCATTGAAGCACACATGGAAGAAAATCACAATTTACATAAATGCTAGAAGGCTTCTGTGACCATGTTAAAAGAAACTCTCATCTACTGCAACAGAGGACAGACTATATTAAATGCTATACCCAGTCATTTTTTTTATTCTTTCTTTTTATTTATTGAAGTATATCATTCATACATAAAAATACATAATCATTAAGTGGATAGTAATAGGTGTGAACTTACTAAACAAACATACATAACATCATACAGAGCTATCATACTTCACCTTGCCAACAATATCTCACATTGTTGTTAAACATTTTTTTTCAAATTCTACTCAATTTATTCATTTTTCTAAAAATATTACATTCAAAAAAATATGAGGTCCCCATTCACTCCCACCACCCCCAACCCACCACTCCCCCCACAGTAACACTCTCCCCCATCATCCTGACATATCCATTGCATCTGGTGAGTACATCTCTGGGCATCACTGCACCCCATGGCCTGTGGTCCACACCAAAGCCCACACTCTCCCACGTACCATCCAGTGGGCTGTGGGAGGACATACAATGTCCAGCAATTGTACCTGCAGCACCACCCAGGACAATTCCAAGTCCCAAAAATGCCTCCACATCTCATCTCTTCCTCCCATTCCCCGCACCCAGCAGCCACCATGGCCACTTTTTCCACACCAATGCCACATTTTCTCGATTATTAACCACAATAGTTCATGAATAGAGTATCATTAAGTCCACTCTAATCCTTACTGTATTCCTCATTCCTGTGGACCTTGGCTTGGTTGTGTCCATTCCACATCTATATCAAGAGGGGACTTAGATTCCAGATGGATGCTGGATGCAATTTTCCTGCTTTCAGTTGTAGGCACTCTAGGCTTCATGGTGTGGTGGTTGACATTCTTCAACTCCATGTTAGCTGAGTGGGGTAAGTCCAATAAATCAGAGTGTAGGAGCTGAAGTCTGTTGATGCTCAGGGCCTGGCTATCATATTGTCAGTCCAGAGATTCAAATCCCCTAGATATATCTTAAACCCCAGCATCAACTACAATTCCAGTAAAGTAGTATGAAAGGCTTGTGAAAAGAGATCACATCTGAGTCCAGCTCCATCATGCAGAAACACCAACTCCAAAGAAGGGCCAGCTGACATGGCAGTGAACTCCATCTACCATGACCATAGAATCTGTGGGTCTCTTTAGCCCTCAAAAGAACCAGTACCTGGGGTTGTATCTACTTTATCTGTCTCTGAGACTCTGCTCAGGTGTGCATAAGGGCAATCAATCCTTCTGACAAACTCCAGATTCTTTTTTAGAGACTCATAGTCATATAAACTCATTTGTCCTTTCCATTTCCTCCTTACTTTAGGTCAAACAGCATTTTTAACTCCTGTTATTATATGTAGACAGGGATATTCTGCTGGTCTGCGTTGAACCTTTAATTCAAGCTCATTTTCTAGTTATGTCATCAGCTGGTACTTGGTAGTGATCCCTCGGTGCCAGGGAGGCTCATCCCCAGGTGTCATGTCCCACGCTGGGGGGAAGGCATTGCATTTACATGCTGAGTTTGGCTTCGAGACTGGCCACATTTGAGTAACATGGAGGCTGTCAGGAGGGAACTCTTAGGCACAGTGCTGCTCTAGGCCTTGTTCTTATTTCAGGTGTATAGGCTCACAAGCATTGTCATTAGTATCAGGGGTTCACTGTTGGACCCTCATTCCTTCCGGGTCCTTGCCATTGCACCACCACGACAGAGCCACCCCCGGCCAGGAACCCAGTACCCCCCAGCTGTTGTTTTTAATTGTTTCCACTATGAGTATATCCAAACATTTCCATGCACCCTGAACACATGCCCTGTATAACTCCCTGTCAACCATATGTCCCCTGTCAATAACATCCCATACCAGCATTCCTCCACTGCCATTGTTGAACCACTCTTTGATCCAAAACTTCCTGAAAACTGAAGCCCAATATAATATCAGGTTCCCTTACTAGTAAAATGGAATATAGTGATGAGTTTAAAGGTTAGATATAGAATACATATTGATTTGGAAAAATTCTACATCCTATCTTTGTCTTTTCTTTTTTCCTAATTATTGAGCTTCTCTTCACAAGAGCCCTAGATCACAGTAATTCATATATACTATATACAGTACTCCCACATATCCATTATAAAACCTTTTCCCTTCCACAGCGATAATCTTTTAACTTATTCATATCATATTTACTGAAACTGATGTACAGATATTGAGACAATAGCTTTCAAACAAGGTAACATTTGTGTTTACATTTTGGTTTATACTTTAGGCTATACAGTTTTCTAAATTTTTTAGTTATCCTATGTTTTACATTATGGTTTACATTATTAGTCTGTTGTCCCCTATATGTTTTTGGTGTAATATTACATGTTTTATTACATGTTTTATATCCATCCTTGCATACTCCTGTGAAACACTTCTTTTGCCATTTACTACATTTACTATGGTTCCATCTATTTAATCTCTATTTCCCCCTCCCCTTGGGGCCCACAGTGACAGTCAATGTTCATTTCTTGAGGAGCCATGTTCAGAGATACTTGCAACGGTGTTGAGGGCTTGACTTGCTCAACTGCCCTAATGCCCTGGGAGCCACCCTTTCTCTTGAGAGATACAGTTCCCTCTACTTGATGGCATTAGTCCTCCCAAGGATGTGGGTCTACCTTCACTCTCATTATATGGGTCTCTACCCAATGGTATGACCCACTCTGGCAAAATGAGCATTCAGATATTCCCTAGAAGTCTGTCCTGCGTCAGATTATCCCCTTTGAGTATCTTAAACAGGTAACCTTCCTAATTATATTTTGAAAAGGTTTTCTCAGCATTATACTCTCAACCAACACCTGACAATCTTCTATGTTCATATGTTGCCCCACACTCCCCCCAATTTCTTCGGCAATATTACCCATCCGCCCATCCCTAGCCCCCCTCAAACCCACAAAGTCCCACCCAAAGGTATCCCTATGCCCCCATTTTATCTCTTCCTTGTACACATACTTACCTCCTGCTTATCATAGATTTCACCCATGTAGATGTCAGCTTACATCCTTCCTCTACCCCCCGATTTCCTGTAAGTCTATCTTCCAGTCTCTAGCTCTCTGAGGCAGCTTGCTTATTTCATATCATTGAGGTCATGTAGTATTTGTCCTTAAATGCCTGGGTTGCTTCACTCAACATAAGGTTTTCAAGATTCATCCATGTTATCATGTGTGTTTGTAGTGTATTTGTTCTTAAAGCCAAGTAGTATTCCATTGTATGTATATACCACATTTTATTGATCCACTCATCTGTTGATGGGCATTTGGGTTGATTCCAACTTTTGGCGATAGTGAACAATGCTGCTACGAACATTGGTGTGCATATATCGGTTTGTGTCCTTGTTTTCAGTTCTGCTGGGTATATATCCAGCAGTAGTATTGCTGGGTCATATGGCAAATCTATGGTTAGTTTTTTGAGAAACTGCCAAACTGTCCTCCAGAATGGTTGTATCCTTCTGTGAACTGGCCCGCAGGTCAAATGAACCGGTAAGGGAGTGGGAACTGGGGAACAAGAGGCGAGAGAAATGGAGACAAGACAGGATTCTGATCAAGTCTCCGTTTATTGAGGGTAGAGCATCAGAATATATACTAAGGGGAGGGTATTAGCAGGGGGTGATAGGCTGATGAAGCGGCTCTTCCATATAAGGCAATAAAATGCTGTTACACCACTTGCTATAGGTTGCGAGTCTTCAATGCTGGTCATGACTTCAACATCTTGTTGCACAGGCGTGACACTTTTTGCCCGGGAAACTGGGGAAAGGGGAAGAAGAAGGCGGAAGCACAGGGGTGGAGTAGGCGTACTTATGAAAACCGCCATGTTGCTGGAGACCGCAAATGCACGTAGCTCCGGGCGGCTCCCCACAGGTGCCCCTTCTTTATTATATTTTATGAAGCACCCTGAGTTCGGGGGGAACTGTGCCTGTCTTAGGTCGGGGCGTGCAAACGGTTAGGCGGATTGCCTTACTCGTCATGGAGAATGCAACAGGGGTGAAAGGCTGTGTCTCTGTCTTAGGTGGCTCTGCCATGGAACCGATCATGCCCAGTTGCCCGTCATTGGCTATCCAGTTCATCACCTCAGAACCTGACAGTGTTCATATGTATTTGAGAACCGCTGCCAGCAGTCAGGGTGCTCCCATTTTGGTTTAATGTGTGGGGGCCAGAGGAAGGTGTGGTACGCACCGCGTTCTCTTACTGCGGTTTCATAATGGAGGTGTGGGGAGGTGAAAGCAAGAGGGGGAGAGAGAAACATGAGGGAGCTGTAGCAAGGATGGGCTCTTCAGTCGCAAGCAGCTGGCGCTGGTGGATGTGGTGTGCAGCATTGGCCAATACACTCTTAGGTTGTACTAAAGTCTCGGAGTGCCGGCGTCACAGAAGGATTCCAGGGGGGCTGTACAGCCGCATGGGTTTTAGTGTTGGTTGCTCTCCTGCAAGAAAGCAGAGTTCATCTCAGGGAGAGTTCTCTACCCTGGATAGGTTGTTATTATCTATTTGTTTTACCAATCATTCTGGCAGCCACCTGGCTGCATCTAGTTCTTTGGAATAGACGCAAACTGATCCTCTGCCCCATATTAGGACGGGATCGGGTCCATGCCAGGTATTATCCATAGGGTCTTTCCATAGGACGGTGGCATGGTTTGTGCTGGTATTAGGGTGCCAGAAGCGGTCAGCTGCAGAATGTCCTTTTTGATCTAAGCTTAAAAAATTTAGAATAAAGAGAGAGTGGGATAATAGATTTTTGGGGGATCCTTTGACGGGGTACCACTCTCCCTTTTTTATTTTTTCTATGATTTTTTTGGAGACAGATGTGCTCTTTCGACTATACCTTGGCCTAGGGGGTTATATTATTTCCTGCCATATGAAACCCCAGGTAGGTATAAGGGTCTTGTAATTGTACTTTATCAGGTGCAATTTGAAGCCCGTGTGCCTTTAAGGCTGTTTTCATATCATGGTAACATGTGAGGACATCTTGTTCTTTTTTACCAGCCATTAAAATGTCATTCATGTAGTGAATAACATAAAGGTCTTTCCACATTGCCCTTACTTCTCTTATGGCGGTAGCCACAAATTTTTGACATAAGGTAGGGCTGTTTGTCATGCCTTGGGGCAAAACCTTCCAGTGATATCTCCTCATAGGTTCTTTGAAATTCACAGAGGGGAGGCTAAATGCAAAGCATTTTTGATCCACCGGGTGTAATGGGATAGTAAAGAAACAATCCTTTAGATCTATGATAATTTTATAATATCCAAAGGGGATGGCTACAGGGGTTGGAAGACAAGGCTGCATAGACCAAGGCTCCCATAGGTGTCATTATTTTGTTTACTGCTCTTAAGTCTTGCAATAATTGCCATTTTCCAGATTTCTTTTTGATGACAAAAAATAGGAGTATTCCAGGGAGAGTCACTTTTCTGTAATATGTCTTGCCGCTAGCTGTTCCTGCACTGACCACTGGGCAGCCTGTAGCTTGTCTGAGGATAAAGGCCATTGATCGACCCATACAGGTTCGTCTGAAAGCCAGGTGATTTGGTCTGTATGGGGTACAGGAAGATCAATAATTTCTAGGCTAAATTTCCCAGACCTTTTTTATGGGTGTGTCCTGTGGCTGGTATGGGTTGAGTAATGCCTGTCTCAAGCTTTCCTAAGCCTTTTCCTGGCTTAAATCCCTGGGAAAGCATTTGAGCTGTGACTATATCGTTGGGGCTACCCATACAGAGTCCCATTTGGGCAAGTAAGTCTCGTCCCCACAGATTGACAGGGAGCCCTTGGAGGACATAGGGCTGTATAGTTCCTTGATTTCCCTCCCTATCTTTCCAAGTCAAGAGCTTGGAACTTCTTTCGGGGTTTCAGGTTTGCCCAATGCCTTGTAAGTTGGTTAAGGAGGGAGAAAGGGGCCAGCTGGATGGCCAATCAGCCTTTTTTAAGATGGTAACATCTGCCCCTGTATCTATTAGGCCTTCGAATCATTTACTGTCAAGCCAAAGAGACATAGTAGGTTTGTGGGTGGCGATGGGGTGTACCCAGTATGCATCAGAGGAGCCGAATGCTCTATCCCTGCAGTCACTATCAATGGCAGTGTTGTTGGTGGGTATTAGGGGGAGTATTAGTAGTTGAGTGACCCGCTGTCCGGCAGGGAAGGAAATAATGCTTTTTGGAGCAGAAGCCATAATTTTTATTTCTCCGGTGAAATCTCTATCCACAACTCCAGGGGAAATGTGGAGGCCACTAATAAGGGAGCTGCCTCGCCCAATGATGAGACCAAAAGTGCCTTTTGGTAGTGGGCCAAACACGCCTGTAGGCAGGGCTTGAACTCCCATAGGCGGTGTTAGTACTGTGTGGGAGGAGGTACGGAGGTCCAATCCTGTGCTCCCTGAGGTGGCTCTACAGAGGTCAGAAATGGCGGGAACAAAGCTGATTGCCCCATAAGTCTGATTGTTTGTCGGGGCCTGGGGCTGGCCCCTCCTCCCGTTTCCCTGATAAGGAGGGAGTGGGTGACCTGAAGAATCGGTTCTTGATTTGCATTCATTAGCCCAGTGTCTGCCTCTGTGGCAATGGGGGCAGGAGTTGGGAAGGGGGGGTGGCTTTTGGCTAGCAGGGGGGCGACAACGACAATCTCTGGCTAGATGGCCAGGGTTGCTGCAAGAGAAACAGACCCTAGGTGCACGGGGCACAGGGGATGGAAGCACTTCTCTCAAGGCCGCGGCAAAGACTTGGGCCTGTTCAGAGGTGGCCTCCCTTATGGCAGCAGCTATAGCCAGGCCCTGCTGCTTTGTGGGGCCTATGTCTGAGCAAAGCTTAATGCAGCCAGAGAGATTTTCCCTTTTTCTATAAGGCGGGATAGCCGCTTGGCAGGCTGCATTAGCATTTTCAAAGGCAAGTTGTTTTACATAGTCAGCATCAGTATTTGCATCAGCAAACATTCTCTCAGCTGTGGTGCAAAGTCTACCTATGAACTCAGAGAATGGTTCCTCGGGGCCCTGACGGATAGAAGTTAAGGAGGTAAGGGACTGTCCCTTGGTAGGCAGTCTTTTCCAGGCCTTGAGGGCTGTGGTATGGACTTGTTCGAAAAGTCCGGCATCATAATGCAACTGATTGAGTTCTGCTTAAAATCTCCTGCGCCGAGAAGCATGTCCTTGGTCCACCCATTCTCAATTCTGAGATTCCGCTGTGCGGTTTCCTTGCAAAACTCACAATATTCTGACTTCCAGAGGAGATAATCTCCTGCACTGAGAGCAGAGTGGGCAAGGGTGTGCCAGTCATGGGGGGGTGAGCCGCCCATCAGCAATGTGTTCTAACAGAGAGAGGGTGTATGGGGCAGTAGGGCCATAGGTGGTGACCGCGGACTTAAGCTCCTTCAAGGTTTTGAAAGGGAAAGGGTTATAGATGCGCTCAGGCTCAGGTTCAACAGCAACCTCACTCCTCTCACCAGCCTCATTAGGGCTTCCAGGCCTCTTGATAACAAGGAATGTAAAAAGGGGTGGTTTGCGGAAGTTGGCAGTTAGGGGATTTTTTAGAGGAGGGGTTAAGTTGGGCTGATGCTGCAGAGTTGCACATTGAGATTGTAGATCCTTTCTCTCTTTTAAAAGAGAGAGCCATAACTTTAGATCTGCATTGGGGTCTGGGCTAGCGGGGGCGGAAGCGGGGGGTGCATATGGGGGTGGGCAGAAACCAACAGAGTGTTCTTCAGCCTCAGGGTTGGAGTTATCGGAATCCATACACGGGGCGTTAGGGTTTGGATTACTAATAACTCTCCTCCTCTGATTAGGGCCAGCTCTTCCCTTAGAGATATTATTTTTGCAAGGGGAAGGGGCACTCTCATCATCACTATCTATTTTAATAGACACCGAGTCTGAGTCGGGGGGGTTGGTATTTAGCAGGACTTTTTGCCAGGGGGAATTTAGAGAGCGTCCCCAACTCTACTCCACCACCTTTCATTTATGGTCCCTTCCTGAGGAAGCCATGGACAGACTTCTCTCAAAAATCTAAAGAATTCTATTAGCTCCTTAAATTTAACCTTTATTCCTCTCACCTTTAACACCTATCTGAGGCTCTTAATAAAAAGTTCGTGCTCACTCATTGCTTGTCCCATATTCGCCGATCACTTACCGAGGCTTCGCAACCGGGAGGCAGGTTCCCTCGCAGCGTCCTCTTATTACCCTCTGATTCTCCTTTTTGATTTCTGGGTGTTACACTTGGTCTGGCTGGACTGTCTGTCAGCATTCCTCACTGGATCCCTCATTTTCAGGTTCCTGTGTCCGGGCGCCAATTGACCTGGCCCGCAGATCAAACGAACCGGCACCTGAAATAGGAAGTGGGAATTGGGGGACAAGAGGCAAGAGAAACAGAGACAAGACAGGATTCTGATCAAGTCTCCATTTATTGAGGGTAGAGCATCAGAATATATACTAAGGGGAGGGTATTAGCAGGGGGTGATAGGCTGATGAAGCGGCTCTTCCATATAAGGCAATAAAATGCTGTTACACCAATTGCTATAGGTTGCGAATCTTTAATGCTGGTCATGGCTTCAACATCTTGTTGCACAGGCGTGACACTTTTTGCCCGGGAAACTGGGGAAAGGGGAAGAAGAAGGTGGAAACACAGGGGTGGAGTAGGCATACTTATGAAAACCACCATGTTGCTGGAGACCGCAAATGCACGTAGCTCCGGGCGGCTCCCCATATTTCTGCATTCCCACCAGCAGTGGATGAGTGTTCCCCTTTCTTCACATCCTCTCCAGCATTTGTATTCTTCTGTTTTTTTCATAGCTACCAATCTTATGGGAGTAAGATGGTATCTCATTGTAATTTTGATTTGCATTTCCCTGATAGCTAAAGATTTGGAGCATTTTTTTCATGTGCTTTTTAGCCATTTGTATTTCTTCTTTGGAGAAGTGTCTGTTTAAATCTTTTTCCCATTTTTTAATGGGTTATCTTTTTATTTTCAAGATATAGGAGTTCTTTATATATGCAAGTTATAAGTCTCTTATTGGATATATGGTTGCCCAATATTTTCTTCCATTGTGTAGGTTCCCTTTTTTCTTTCTTGACAAACTCCTTTGAGATGCAGAAGGCTGTAATTTTGAAGAAGTCCCATTTATCTATTTGTTCTTTTGATGCTGGTGCTTTTGGTGTGATGTTCATGAAGCCATTTCCTATTACAAGGTCTTGTATATGTTTCCCTACACTGCTTTCTAAGGTCTTTATGGTCTTCGCTCTTATATTTAGGTCTTTGATCCATCTTGAGTTGATCTTTATATAAGGTGTGAGATGGTAATCTTCTTTCATTCTTCTACATATGGATATTCAGTTCTCCAGGCACCATTTGTTGAATAGGCCATTCTCTCCCACTTGAGAGGGTTTGGTGACTTTATTGAATATTATATGGCTATATATATGAGGTTCTATATCAGAACTTTCAATTCAATTCCATTGGTCTGTGTGTCTCTCCTTATGCCAATACCATGCTGTTTTCACTACTGTAGCTTTGTAGTATGTTTTGAAGTCAGGTAGTGTGATTCCTCAAATTTCATTTTTCTTTTTCAATATGTCTTTTGCTATTCGGGGCCTCTTTCCTCGCCAAATAAATTTCATAGTTAGTTTTTCTAGTTCCTTAAAGAAGGCTGTGTTGACTTTTATTGGGATTGCATTGAATGTGTAGATCAGCTTTGGTAGGATAGACATCTTAATAATATTTAGTCTTCCTATCCATGAGCAAGGAATAGTCTTCCGTTTATTTAGGTCTTCTTTGATTTCCTTGAAGAGTCTTGTATAGTTCTCGGTGTATAAGTTTTTTATATCTTTAGTTAAATTTATTCCTAAATATTTGATTTTTTAATTTACTATTGTGAATGGTATTTGTTTCTTGATTTCCTCCTGAGCTTGCTCATTATTGGTGTACAGAAATGCTACTGATTTTTGTGCATTGATCTTATAACCTGTGACTTTACTAAACTCATTTATGAGTTCTAGAAGCTTTGCTGTAGACCTCTCAGGGTTTTCTATGTATAGGATCATGTCCATCTGCAAATAATGAAATTTTGACTTCTTCCTTTCCAATTTGAATGCCTTTTATATCTGGTTCTTGCCTCAGTGCTCGAGCAAGTATTTCTAAGACAATGTTAAATAGAAGGGGAGACAGTGAGCATCCTTGTCTTGTTCCTGACTTTAGAGGGAAGGATTTTAGGATTTCTCCATTGTAAACTATGTTGGCTGTGGGTTTTTCATATATACTCTTTATCATGTTCAAAAAATTTCCTTGTATTCCTATCTTTTGGAGTGTTTTTATCAAGAAAGGGTGCTGTATTTTATCAAATGCTTTTTCTGCATCTATAGATATAATCATGTGATTTTTCCCCTTCAATCTATTTATATGGTGTATTACATTTCTTATGTTGAACCATCCTTGCATACCTGGAATGAATCCCACTTGGTTGTGGTGTGTAATTCGTTTAATGTGCTGTTGAATACGATTATCAAGTATTTTGTTAAGTATTTTTGCGTCTAAGTTCATTAGAGAAATTGGTCTGTAATTTTCCTTTCTTGTGGTGTCTTTGTTTGGCTTTGGTACTAGGGTAATGTTGGCATCATAGAACGAGTTCGGCAATGTTCCTTCTGTTTCGATTTTTTTGGAAGAGTTTCAGCAGGATTGGTGTTAGTTCTTTCCGGAATGTTTTGTAGAATTCACCTGTGAAGCTGTCTGGCCCTGGGCTCTTCTTCGTTGGGAGGTTTTTAATGACTGATTCTATCTCTTTACTTGTGATTGGTTTGTTGAGATCATCAATTTCTTCTTTCATCAATATGGGCTGCTTATGTGTTTCTAGGAATTTGTCCATTTCCTCTGAATTGTCATTTTTGTTGGAATATAGTTTTTCAAAGAATCCTTTTATGATAGTCTTTATTTCTGTGGGGTCAGTGGTGATATCTCCTTTCTCATTTCTTATTTTGTGTATTTGCATCTTCTTTCTTTTTTTCTTTGTTAGTCTCACTAAAGGTTTGTCAATTTTATTAATCTTCTCAAAAAACTAGCTCTTGTTCTTGTTTATCTTTTCAAGTGCTTTCTTCTTTTCTATTTCATTTAGTTCTGCTCTTATCTTTGTTATTTCCTTCCTTCTTCTTCCTGTTGGATTACTTTATTGTTTTTTTTCTAATTCCTCCAAATGTGCAGTTAGTTCTTCAATTTTGGCTCTTTCTTCTTTTTTGATGTATGAATTTATGGCTATAAATTTCCCTCTCAGTACTGCTTTTGCTGCATCCCATAAATTTTGGTATGTTGTGTTATCATTATCATTTGTTTCAAGGTAGTCATTGATTTCTTTTGAGATTTCCTCTTTGACCCACTTGTTTTCTAAGAGTGTGCTGTTTAATTTCCATATCTTGGTGTGAAATCTGGGCCTCTGGCCCTTGCAGATTTCTAGCTTCACTCCACTGTGGTCAGAGATATTATTTTTTATGATTTTGATCTTTCTGAATTCATTAAGCCTTTCTTTGTGGCCTGGGATATGGTCTATCTTGGAGAATGATCCATGTGCACTTGAGAAAAATGTGTATCCAGCTGTGTTTGGGTGTAATGATCTGTATATGTCTATTAGCTCCAGCTCCTCTAATATACTGTTCAAATATTTTGTTTCTTTAGTGATTCTCTTTTGAGATGTTCTGTCCAGAGTTGATATAGGTATATTAAAATCCCCCACTATATTGTAGATGCATCTATTCTTTCACTTAGTTTTTCCAGTGTTTGCCTCACGTATTTAGAGGTGCCCTTGTTAGGAGCATAAATATTTATGATTGTTCGTTCTTCTTTACAGATTGTCCCTTTCACTAATATGTAGTATCGTTCTTTGTCTCTTACAATTGTTTCGCATTTAAAGTCTATTTTGTCTGATATTAATATAGCTACTCCTGCCTTTTTTGGTTATTGTTTGCTTGTAAGATTGTTTTCCAACCATTCACTTTCAGCTTCCATGAATCTCTGGGTCTAACATGTGTCTCTTGTAGACAGCATATAGATGGGTCATATTTCCTTATCTAATGTCACAGTCTGAATCTTTTGATAGGTGAATGTAATCCATTGACAGTCAGTGTTATTACTTTCAAGGAATTATTTGTGTTAGCCATATTATCTTTGGACTTGTGTTTGTCATATTTTGTTTGTTTTTTCCTTCTCTTTTTGTCTTTTTTGTTGCTCTTACACTTTCTTCCAACTCTGCCTGTCCTGTTTTTTCCTTTCTTCTTGCAAAACTCCCTTTAGAATTTTTTGAAGGGGAGGTTTCTTGTTGGCATACTCTTTCAATTTCTGTTAATCTGTGACTATTTTGAACTCTCCATCATTTTTGAATGCTAGTTTAGCTGAATAGAGTATTCTTGGTCAGAAATTTTTTTCTTTTAGTACCTTGACTGTACCATACCACTGCCTTCTTGCCTCCATGGTTTCAGATGAGAAATCAGCACTTAATTTTATGGAGCTTCTCTTGTAGGTGATGGTTTTCTTTTCTCTTGCTGCTTTTAGAATTTCCTCTTTGTCTTGAGCGTTGGATAATTTGACAAGTATATGTCTTGGGGTGGGCCTGTTGGGGTTTTTGGTGTTTGGGGTGTGCTGTGCTTCTTGGATATGTACATCTGTCTCTTTCAGGAGATTTGGGAAGTTTTTAGCCATTATTTCCTGCAACACTCCTTCTGACCCCTTTCCCTTCTCTTCTCCTTCTGGGATGCCTATAATACGTATGTTTGTGCATTTTGTATTGTCATTCAGGTCCCAAAGTCCTAGCTGGATTTTTTTATCTTTTTATCAATCAATTCTACTATCTGTTTCATTTCCAATGTACTGTCTTCCACTTCGCTAATTCTCTCCTCTGCCTCTTCTAATCTGCTGCTATTTGCTGCGAGTGTGTTTTTGATTTCTTGAACTGTGGTGTTCATTCCCATCATATCTGTTATCTGTTTGCATATGTCTGCAATTTCCCCTCCAAGTTTTGTCTTCATAATGTTAACCTCTTCCTTTACTTCATTAAATTTGTCTGTGATATATGTTCTGAGATCTTTAATTATTTGTGCAAAATTCTGCTCCCCTTCCTGCTTTTTAGTTTGTTCATTGGATTCAGCCATGTTTTCCTGATTACTGGTTTGGTTTGTAGATTTTTGTTGCTGTCTGGTCATCATTTTATCTTGACAGATTTAATCCATTCCTTAGCTTCTTTGTCTAGTCTTGGGGATTAATTAGCTGTTGTTTTTGCATAAGTATTATATCTTCTCTTTGTCACTTTGTTCTTCTTATTCTAATTTCTTATTGCTGGCTGAGTTCACTTTGAAGAAAAATATTAGGGCCAGGGAAAGGCAATTGTGTAAGAAAAGAAAATGTATAAAGTATTGTACTTTAAATGTAAATAGTATTGGTAATAAATGTTAACAGACCAACAATATGAGATCTGGGAGGATGGATAGTAGATTCATGTAAGTTGTGTAGAGTTATAGCAGTAAGTAGAGTGCCTATAATGAGGTAGTCGACTGAATATGGGAGGAATATGGTATGAATTAAAAAGCTAGTGTTTTCGTGAGAGAGGGAAAGAGAAAAGAAAGGCAATAGTTTCAAGAGTGGATAAAAGACAGAAAACAAAACAAAGGTATTAGAAATTAAGAGTTAGACAATTTGGGGATCAAAGAAAGGGAGGTGGAATATAGGAGAGACAGTAGATGATGGAGGATATCAAGATGTGGGGGAAAGGGGATAGTGTAGGTAGCCAAAATCAATTCACACAGAAATGAGGCAACAGAGGATGAGAAAACCCAGCAAATGTGAGGTGCTCCCTGCAGCACCTATTGTATAATTAAGATAAAATAAAATAAGAAGAAAATGAGGGACAAGAGAGAAAAAAGAAAAGAAAGAAAGATAGAAAAAAGGGATTGGGTAAAGGGAGGGGAACAAGTAAGGAAATGAAAAAAGATAAAGAACAACAAAAACAGCAACAACAAAAAATCCCCCTAAATAAGTGAAAAGAAAAAAAAAAAAGACCTTGGGGGATACAATGGGAGAAAAGACTAGGAGATAATGCAATGTTAGCAATCAGGACAATAAAAAATAAAAAAATTAAAAAGAAAAATAAAAAAAAGAAAAAAGAAAAAACACAACCATTGAGGGCTAGGACATTCAAGAACCTCAGATGGACCTCAGGGTATGGTGGATTCAGGGAGGGAAAGTCTGTGATATTGCAGACTCAAGAGGTGCAAGTCTCTGGTGTGTGGGCCACCAGGGTTTAGGAGACACAGACCTGGCAACCTCAAATCTGGTTAACAGGGAGCCTGGGAGCACCGCAGTGCAACACAGCCTTCAGGGATCCCCGCAGCTGGGCACAAGCCCTATGGGGGAGGTCACATCTGCAAACTCTGACCTATGTGTCAGAACCCCACAATTCACCCTCTCACTAGGGTTTCCTCTGTGGCTGTATCACCAATTCAACCTCAGGACACCTCCCACCCTGCAAAGCCCCAAAACAGTCACGTGGGGGGCGCCTCTACACTGCAGCCAATTTAATGATGCTGCAGATCAGCAGCCAGGCCCAGGGGGTGGGGCTCCAGCCAGAAGCACTGATACCAGTATCCGAGACCAAAATTCCCATGCCTTGCAAAAGATTCCCCTAATCGGCTTCCAGACATCTCCCACCCTGCAGGCCCCTGAAACAGCCTCCTGGTGATGTCTCTTTATTGTGAGCAATTTAAGACCACTGCAGATTGGCAGCCGGCCTTGGGAGTGGGGCTCTAGCTGGAAGCGCTATTATTTGTGTCAGAAATCAAAAATTCCCTGCCTTGCACACAACTCCTGTCTGTCTCCCCAAATCAGTCTGCAAAGGCCTCCTGCCCTGTTAGCCCCCCAGTAGCCCACTCAGGGCTCACAAATTCCCCAGTAGCCCAAAGCCTCCAGGAATTGCCACCGCTGTGCCGGTGCCACGGCTCCGCCCACCCCAGGAGGGAGCGTCCGGCACACAGCCCCCACCTCCGTGTAAGAAAGTCTCAATTTTATCTTATACACGAATTTTCTCTGTTACCTTCCCACCAAATCGATGGCCAGACACCTTCTGCCCTGAAAAATCCTGAAACAGCCTGGTTCCAAAGAATTTCCAACACTGTCCAGCCGCTTCTTTGCATGAGAGACCACCAGGTGCACTCACTCAACCACCACCTTGTCCCACCCTCCTCCAGTCATTTTTTTTAGGAAATTGTACTTCACATGCCTTTATATTTCATTTCTGCTGAAGTAGTGGTCTAGTTGTCAAAATAGATGAGGGGTTGCCTCTACCATGGGGCATAGCATGGGTTTCACAAATCCGACTATGGCTTTTGCCCAGTTATTTTGGCAGTGGATTAACAGGTAAATGAGTTGTCATGAAAGTGACCTTGACTTTCATGAGAAGATAAAATTGTTACCATATAATGGGATCAGAGATGGGTATATCTAAAATTTATGATACTCATCAGCATGCTTTGGATATTCCCATGCCTGATGGTAATAGTAAATGGAAAATTGTGGCAGCCATAGATTGGTAAGAGCAGAGGAACCAGGAGTTCAAACTCCTCAGGGATGAAATTTTGACAGGCAAGGATAAGAAGAGTTTAGAATGTCAAAAAGAGGATGAAAATTACTAATATTATGTTCCTGTGGGCCAACTGCAGCACTGTGAAGGCAACTTGCCACACTAACACTCCTTTTAGAGTCTTTTATTTTGTTTTGTTTTTGCTTTTTAAGAAATTGTGATTAGCTATTAACTTGAATAATTTTTGACAAGATGTAGTAAAGAAATGTATGGCAATTGGATCTGAATGCTGCACTTACCTTTACTATTTCAATACACATTGACCCACCTTCCAAATAACAACTTTTATATTGCTTTGCCTGAAGAACTTCTCTCACCTTGGGAGCTTAATTTGTTAGCCATGGGTCATGCTAGAAGGGGAGCATTTACCACCTACTTCCTTGACCCAGGAGCAACCTTCAGCCAATAACTGTCGAAAGCTTGCAGATAAATACCTCAACAATGTCACACCTTATCCTGGCCTCTAGAGTCCTGCAGTGATACTGTGATCTAATTGCCCATGGTGATAACTGCAATTGCAGTAAGGAGAATAAAGACCACATATACCCCCAAGGTGTCCATTTCCTAATGCCTAGAAACTGTGAATATGTTATCTTTTATTGCAAAAAGGACTTTTCAAATGTGATTAAATTAAGGATCTTGAGATGGGGAGATTGTATCAATATCAAATGACAGTATACATGAGTATATCAGAATTCTCAATTTGGTTCCATTGGTCAGTGTGTCTATCCTTGTTCTAATATCATGCTGTTTTCACTACTGTAGTTTTGTAGTATGGTTTGAAGTCCATTAGTGTGATTCCTCTAGTTTCATTTTTCTTTTTCAATATGTCTTTGGCTGTTTGGTATCTCTTTCCTTTCCAAATAAATTTCATAGTTAGTTTTTCTGGTTCATCAAAAAATACTGTGTTGATTTTTATTGGGATTGCATTGAATCTGTAGATTTGTTTTGGTAGGATAGACATCTTAATAATATTTAGTCTTCCTATCCATAAACAGAAAGTATTCTTCCATTTATTTAGGTCTTCTTTGATTTCCTTGAACAGTGTTCTGCAGTTTTCTGTGTATAAGTCTTTTACATCTTTAGTTAAATTTATTTGTAGGTATTTGATTTTTTTAATTTACTATTGTAAATGGTATTTGTTTCTTGATTTCCTCCTCAGATAGCTCATCATCAATGTTCAGAAATGCTTCTGATTTTTGTGCATTGATCTTATACCTGCGACTTTACTGAACTCATTTATAATTTCTAGAAGTTTTGTTGTAGACTTCTCAGGGCTTTCTATGTATAGGATCATGTTATCTGCAAACAGTGAAATTGTGACTTCTTCCTTTCCTATTTGGATCCCTTTTATATCTGGCTCTTGCCTCAGTGTTCAAGCAAGTACTTCTTTTTTTTCCCCTTCTATTTTTTTTTAACTGTTACGTTAAAAAAATATGAGGTTCCCATATACCCCTACCCACCTCACCCCACTCCTCCAACATCAACAACCTCTTTCATCATCATGGGACATTCATTGCATTTGGCAAATACATTTTGGAGCACTGCTGAATCACATGGATAATGGTTTACATTATAGTTTACACTCTTCCCTAGTCCATCCAGTGGGTCATGGCAGTACATCTAACACAATGTTAAATAGAAGGGGTGATAGTGGGCATCCTTGCCTTTTTCCTGATCTTAGAGGGAAAGATATTAGGATTTCACCATTGTAAATGATGTTAGCTGTGGGTTTTTCATATATGCCCTTTATCATGTTCAGAAAGTTTCCTTCTATTCCTTTCTTTTGCAGGTTTTTTTTTTTTTTTTTTTTTTACCAAGAAAGGGTGCTGTATTTTGTCAAATGCCTTTTCTGCATCTATAGATATTATCATGTGATTTTTTACCTTCAATCTGTTTATGTGTTGTATTACATTAATTGATTTTCTTATGTTGAACCATCCTTGCATACCAGGAATGAAATTCACTTGGCCGTGGTGTATAATTCATTTAATGTGTTGTTGAATATGATTGGCAAGTATGCTGTTGAGGATTTTCGTGTCTGGATTCATTAGAGAGATTGGTCCATAAATTTCCTTTCTTGTGATGTCTTTTTTGGCTTTGGTATTAGGGTAATGTTGGCATCATAGAATGAGACAATGTTCCTTCTGTTTAAAATTTTTGGAAGAGTTTAAAGAAGATTGGTGTTAGTTCTTTCTGGAATGCTTTGTAGAATTCACCTGTGAAGCTGTCTGGCCCAGGGATCTAGTTGGGAGGTTTTTAATGACTGATTCTATCTCTTTACTTGTGATTGGTTTGTTGAGATCGTCAACTTCTTCTTTTGTCAATGTAGGCTGCTTATGTGTTTCTAGGAATTTGTCCATTTCCTTTAAACTGTCATTTTTGTTGGAATATAGTTTTTCAAAGAATCCTTTTATGATAGTCTTTATTTCTGTGGGATCAGTGGTGATATCTCCTTTCTCATTTCTTATTTTGTGTATTTGCATCTTCTCTCGTTTTTTCTTTGTTAATCTAACTGAGGGTTTGTCAATTTTATTGATTTTCTTAAAGAACCAGCTATTGTTTTTGTTTATTTTTTCAAGTGCTTTCTTATTTTCTATTTCATTTAGTTCTGCTCTGATCTTTGTTATTTCTTTCTTTCTTCTTCCTTCAGGGCTAGTTTGTTGTTTTTAAACTAATTCCTCTAAGTGTCCATTTAGTTCTTCAAGTTTTGCTCTTTCTTCTTTTTTTGGTGTATAAATTTATGGCTATAAATTTCCCTCTCAGTACTGCTTTTGCTGCATCCCATAAGTTTGGATATGTTGTGTTAACATTTTCATTAGTTTCAAGGTAGCTATTGAATTCTGTTGAGATTCCCTCCTTGACCCACTGTTTTTCTAAAAGTGTGTTGTTTTCCAAATCTTGGTGCCAAATCTGGGTCCTGGCCTTTGCAGATTTCCAGCTTCATTCCACTGTGGTCAGAGAAATTATTTTGTATGATTTCTATCTTTCTGAATTCAGTGAGACTTTTTCTGTGGCCTAGTATGTGGTCTATCTTGGAGAATGATCCATGTGTACTTGAGAAGAATGTATATCCTGCTGTATTTGGGTGTAATGATCTGTATATATCTATGATATCCTCTAACATATTGTTCAAAGTCTTTGTTTCTTTATTGATTCTTTTTTGAGATGTTCTGTCCAATGGTGACAGTGGTGTGTTAAAGTCCCCCACTATAATTGCCAAGGCATCTATTCCTTCCCTTAGTTTTTGCAGTGTTTGCCTCACATATGTGGAGGCACCTTGTTAGGAGCATAAATATTTATGATTGTTCTTTCTTCTTGAAAGATTATCCCTTTCACTAATATGTAGTGTCCATCTTTGTCTCTCACAATAGCTTTGTATTTAAAATCTATTTTGTCCAATATTAATACAGCTACTCCTTCCCCCTGTTTTGGTTATTATTGCCTGTAGGATTGTTTTCCAGCCATTCATTTTCAACTCCTTTAATCCCTACGTCTAAGATGTGTTTCTTATAGACAGCATATAGGTGATTCATATTTCCTTATCCAATCCTCCCATCTTTGTCTCTTAACAGGTGAGTTCAATCCATTGACATTCAGTGTTATTATTTTCAAGGAATTACTTATATCAGCCATATTTTCTTTGTATTTGTGTTTGTCATATGTTGTTGTTTTTTTATTTATTATCTCTTTTGGTTGCTTTAGTTGTTCTTACACTCTCCTCCAACTCTGACTTTCCTGTTTTTTTCTTTTCTCCTGAAGAATTCCCTTTAGTATTTCTTGAAGGGGAGGTTTCTTGTTAGCATTCTTTCTTAGTTTCTGTTTATCTGTGAATATTTTGAACTCTTCATCAATTTTGAAAGCTAACTTTGCTGGACAGAGTATTCTTGGTTGGAATTTTTTTCCTTTTGGTACCTTGACTATGTCATACCTCTATCTTCTTGCCTCCATGGTTTCAGAGGAGAAATCAGCCCTTAATCTTATGGAGCCTCCCTTTGTATGTGATGGCTCTCTTTTCTCTTGCTGCTTTTAGTATTTTCTCTTTGTCTTGCACATTGGATAATTTGACAAATATATGTCTTGGGGTAGACCTGTTGGGATTTATGCTGTTTGGGATGCACTGTGCTTCCTAGACATATACATCCATGTCCCTCAAAAGGTTTGGGAAATTTTCAGCCATTATTTCCTCCAACACCCTTTCTGTCCCCTTTCCCTTCTCTTCTCCTTCTGGGATGCCTGGAATACATATCTTTGCATGTTTTGCATTGTCATTCAGGTCCCTAAGTCCCAGCTGAAATTTTTCTAGCTTTTTATCTACCAGTTCTTCTATCTGTTTGATTTTAGACGTACTGTCTTCCACATCACTTAATCTTTCCTCTGCCTCTTTGAGTCTGCTGTTATTTGCTGAGAGTGCATTTTTGATTTCTTGAATTGTGCTGTTCATCACCATCATATCCGTTATATTTTTGCATATGATTGTAATTTCTTTTGTATTCTCTCCAATTGTTTTCTTCATATTCTTAATCTTTTCCTTCACCTCATCAAATTGGTCCCTAATATGTTTTGAGATCTTTAATTACTTGTTCAATGTTCTGCTCCTCTTCCTGGCTTTTGGATTGTTCATTGGATTGGGGCCTGTTTACCTAATTATTGGTTTTAGTTTTTTGTTGCTGTCTGGTCATCATTTTATCTTGATGGGTTTAGTCAGTTGCTTAGCTTCTTTGTCTAGTTTGGAGTTTAATTAGTTGTTATTTTTGCATGCATGGTAAGTCTTCTCTTTGTCACTATGTTCTTCTTATTCTATTTCCTTGTTGTTGGCTAAGTTCACTTGAAGGAAAATATTAGGGCCAGACAAAGCAAAAGGAGTAAGAAAAGAAAATGAATAATAGTAGTATTGATAGTAAATATTAACAGAGGAACCATGTGAGATATAGGAGAATGGATATTAGACTCATGTAAGGTATGTAGAGCTATAACAGTAAGAAAAGAAGAGTACATAAAAATCTGAATATGGGGAGGAATACAGTGTGAATTAAAAGGTCTGTGTGTTCAGGAGAGAGGGAAAGAGAAAAGAGAGGACAATAATATAAAAGGGAATATAAGGCAGAAAACAGAACAAAGTTATTAGTAATAAAAAGTCAAAAAATAGGGGGGCAAACAAAGAGATGTGTAATGTAAGAGAAACAATCAATGATGGAAGATAGAAAGATGTAGAGGAAAAGGAATAGTATTGGTGGCCAGAATCAATACACACAGAAAAGAGTAAATGTAGGATGAGGAAATACAGCAAATGTGAAGCTCTCCCTGCAGCACCTAATGTAAGAAGAATAAGAAAGCAGAGAAAGAAAGAAAGAGAATAAAAAGGGACAAAAGGGAGTGGGGAAGTAAACAGGAAAAAGAAAAAGAGAAAGAAAGAAAAAAGAAAGAAAAAAGGGCCTTGGGGGGATAAAGAGGAAGGAAAAACAAGGAAAAACCAACCAATTACTAGGGAAAGTTTCAAGCAAGGAATCCTGTTTGTAGTTAAATAAAATGCTTAGGGATCTAACATTCCCCTCTTTCTCCCTTTCTCAATTCCCTCTCTCCCAGGCAGCGGGAAAGCTTTTTGAGAGGTCTGATAGGAGATTCAAGTGGGTCCTTGTTGAATCAACTCTGCACAGAAAACAATGACTCTTAATTTCCAGAGAGAGAGCACCCACACCTCACCAGGAACCCCAAGTATGCTATTGGATGCTTGGAAAGCACCTCCTACAGTCCTTCTCCTTTAGGTATGCTATGAGAGGTCTAGTTGATTTTCTGACTCCATCTTCTCCCAGGCTGTTTCTTATCCCAGGGTATTTAGGTGAGTCAGAATTTCTCAGCAGATTCGCCACTCCTCTCTTCCCAGACTCTCCCCAAGCCAACCCGTATGGTCCTCCAAGTGCAAAAAAAGAAAAAAAGAAAAGAAAAAAAAAGGGGGGGGGCACCAGAAAATCAAACCCACACTAGCCAGGCTCCCCTACTGCACCCTCCACTGAATCCCTCCCACCCACCGAGTCAGTCCAAAACCGGAGGGCTAAGGCAATCCTGGAGTTCCGGAAGTGCTGGACTTGGGAAAGGGAAGTCCAGTGACTCAGCAGACCCAGGGCACATAGGTCTGTGCAACATGGGCTTAGGGGACATGGACCTGGGGACCATGCATCCAGGAACCAGGGGGCCCAGGAATGCCACCGCACAACTGACAGATCTCAGGAAACATCCCTGCCGCCAGCCCCAGGGGGAAGAGCCCTGCCAGTTCACAGCTTCCAACCTCTGTACTTGTAAGTCGCAATTCTACCTTTAGCAAACACCACCTCTGCCACTCTCTCTCCAAATCGATGTCCACACACCCTCCATCCTGCAGGCCCCCAAGACAACCCACTCCAGCAAGTCTCCAACCCCACTCAGCTGCCTCTTCGCAGAAGAGACAGTAAGGTGCACTCACTCAGACGCCATCTTGCCCCATCTCTCCACCATGCGTTTTCTTAATATGCTTAATCTCTCCCTTAACTTCACTGAATTGGTCTATGATACAGGTTTTGAGAGCTTTCTTATTTGTTTGGTGTCCCACTTCTCTTCCTGATTTTTAGTTTGTTCATTGAATTGGGCCGTGTTTTCCTGATTATTGGTAAGGTCTGTATTTTTTTGTTGCTGTCTGGTCACCATTTTATCTTGTTGGGCTTATTCAGTTGGTTAGCTTCTTCATCTGTGGGTTTAATTAGTTGTTTTTGTGTGCATATTAAGTCTTCTCTTTGTCACTTTGTTCTTATTCTATTTCCTTGTTGTTGGCTAAGTTCCCTTGAAGGAAAATATTAGGGCCAGAGGAAGCAAAAGGGGTAAGAAAATAAAATATAATAGTATTGATAGTGAATGTTAGCAGAAGAACCATGTGAGAACTAAGAGAATATACTGAACTCATGTAAGCTGTGTATAGTTATAACCGCAAAAAAGTGGAGTACCTATAATGAGATAGTAAACTGAATATGGGGAGGAATACGATATGAATTAAAAGGCCAGTGTGGTCAGGAGAGAGGGAAAGAGAAAAGAAAGGACAGTAATATAAAGAATGAATAAAAGATAGAAAACAGATTAGAGGTATTAGAAATAAAAAGTCAGAAATATTGAGGGCTAAACAAAGAGAGGGGGAATGTAAGAGAACAATAAATATTGGAGGATAGAATGATGTAAAGGAAAGGGGATAGCATTGGTAGCCAAAATCAGTACACATAGAAAAGAGGTAATTGAGGATGAGGAAACACAGCAAATAAGAAATGTTGCCCACAGCACCTAATATATAAAAAAAAAAAAGAAGAAAAAAAAGGAAAAATAAATAAAATAAAAAGCAAGTGAGAAAAAGAGAAAGGAAAAAAGAATAAAAGGGGGGGGGGGAGAAAAACAAGAAAACAAACCAGCAAAAAAGATCAGATAAGGCCTCAGGCAAGGAATCCTTTTTGCAACTGAATATACTGACCTTCCCCCTTTCGGCCTTCCTCACTTCCCTTTCTCCCAGGGCAGCAGGAAGGCTGTGCTAAGGCTGCTGTAGGAAATTCAAATGGGTCCCTGGTGAACCAACTCACCTCAGAAATTAATGTCTCTTAATTTCTTGAAAGAGAGCACCCGCTCCTTGCCAAGAACCCTAAATATGCTATTGGAAGCCTGCAAAGTCCATCCTACTGTCCCTATCCCTTAGGTGTGCTACAGGGGGGCTAGTTAATTTTCTGACTCCACCTTCTCCCAGACCAAGTTTCCTATCCCAGGGTGTTTAGGTAAATCATGCTTTCAGCAGATTTGCCTCTCCTCACTTTCTAGGCTCTCCCCAAGTCAACTGATATGCCTCTCCAAACCCAATAAAAAGGGGGTGGGGGACCAGAATATTGAACCTGCACTCTTTGGGCCCCTCTGAACCTCCCACCTAAACTCTTCTACTCCCGGGGTTAGTCCATGACCAGAGGGGTAGGGCAGTGCCGGGTTTCCATTAGTGCTGGACTCAGGAAACAAAGCCCTGGGAGAATGTGGACTTGGGATATATAGGTCTGTGAAAAGGGGTTGTGGGGGTTGAGGAAACATGGGCTTAGGGTCCATGCATTTGGGAACATGGGGCTTGGGAACACTGCCACAAGACTGGCAGCTCTCCAGGAGCGCTATGCCTTCAGCCCTAGGAAGGAAGGGATTTACCTTCCCACAGCTACTGAATTCAGTGTTAGAAACTCACTGTTCTATATTGAGCAAGCACTAATTCTGCTGCGGTCTTTCCAGATCAACATCCAGACATCTCCTGCCCTGTAGGTTCCCAGAACCAGGACTGATTTAAAACACTAAATTTGAGGTAATTTGTTAGAGCAGCTACAGGATACTAATACAGTAATGTACCACAAATTACCTGCCACCCTTCCATGGTTCACTTTGTCACTTCCCTACTAATGTTAACTGGTGTCACCTACCAAATAAACTATTTACACTTGTATCCTTGTCTCAAATTTGGCTTAGAGTACCATGCAAGATAAGATAATGAAAGATCATGTTGATGAAAACACTTTCAATTCTGTAAAATATTAAATAAATATGAAATAGCTTATTATGAATATGGCTGAAAAAAGTTAAAATTTTAACTTTATCTCATGTTTTGTCACATTTCTGTGTTTATGTAACTAAATAAAAGGGAACTTGGTGTCTTAAAAACTAAAGAATAGTTCCAGTTTATGAATATCAGTATTGTTTTCATCTACCTATTAGGTTTTCATCTGGTATTGCTTTTGGCTCTCAATTTTATGGCCATTTGGCAATAGAACGAGTTTTTTTATTTTAAATAAAGTCAGTTAGTATATACTGCCCTTGTTTCAGCTATCACTCTTTTGGCAGGGGTTTAAATCACTTGATATACATGTGATAGGTTAAGGTAAACTTTGTTTCAAATTTTTGGCTTTGTTGGTATAAAACTTTAAATATTCCAGCAACTGGGCAAAGGTTTTAAAAATGGTCTGTCATCACTTAAAATGAAGAAAAATATATGACTTTTTAAGTATCCAGACAATATAAAGTATGGCTTTCAAAATTCAGATTTGATTCTCCAAGTTTATTATTTCTACCTCTGACTTGCCAACTTGGTAAGACATGTAAGGATTTTTTGCTGCTTTTCTGTTCAGGGAACCTCATTTCTTTCTATAATCCTAACAAGACTAGACCACAGTTCTCTTTGAAGTTGACTCAAAGTTGTGATGGCAGCACAATAGGAGACATCACCAAGGTTTCAATTTTGTGTAGGCTGAAATGGAGTAATTTATGCTAAATTACTTTGTGGGAATAAATAAAGAGGTCCATATGCATTATAAATCTTTAATGACCTTCAGTGCCATCACTTTCCCACATTTTAAGCTCACTGTAAAGTTTTTACCATGTATAATTTTATGGTCATAATCCATGGGAAAAAAAGATCTGGCCTGAGTCTGCTATCCATTGGTTACTGGTGACCCTGAGCATTAGATGTGAGCATTGATAATAGGGGATCTCAAGACTGAAGGAGAGACAGGAGGTAGAAATAAAAGTTATAAAATATGAGCAAAGGATTCACCCTAGGTGTACCACCTCTTCATCATTGAGAAACTGGTTTCTAGAGGCAATTACAGTGAATAGAAATCACATTGAAGAGGGAATCTGGGCTTATCCCTCCTTACTACTCTTGTTCTTAGTTCCTTTATCCATAAAATGATGAATTTATATTATATAATTTGTCATTTTGCTCCCAACTCTAAGAACTTGATACTCTTTCCCTTGATACATATTCTGAACATTTAAAAAAATTTTCATGATAATCAAAGTATATTGCATTTTGTAAAGAATTGTCAGTGCTATCATATAAATTCTATGGAGAATCATACATTTGTATCCTTTAAAGAACTCAAAAGGAAGCCAGGGAAAAGAACCACAACATTTAACAGAATCTTCTTTTATTCCCTTCTGTCCCCTAACTTTGCTGAAAAGATTCCAATGTCTTCACTTCAGCCTCAGTTCACTTTATTGCAGCCCAAGCAAATTCCTTTTGTAAGGGTAAAAGCAAAACCTGAAAATCATTACTTGAAAAATTACTCATTGGTTCCCAAATATTATCTTCATGGCTGGTATAACCTTCAGGTTGCTATGATATTTTTAGAGGGAAGAAGCATTTACACTGTATGTTTTATCAGTAAAATTAATTTACCACAATGGCTTTTATAGGAAAATGATAAAAAAATGAAAGTCCAACAATCACTCTGTAACAGCTCTTCTAATGTAGATTATGAGGAAAACAAATGCTAGAATGGCAAATGGCAGCCCAGTCAAGTAAGGCTTAAAAAAGTCAAACTCATACAGAACAAGGACTTTGGTCATGAAATCTGCATTTTAAAAACAACTCTATGGCACAAAATTTAGTAATGAATATGCCATTCAGGTAGTTTTCTCAATATACCATATGTAAAAAGAGCCCAAGTGTAGAAAGAAGATGCAAAATAATCAAATTTCAAAACCTTTGAGAGTACTTCATAAATGAGATGTTATTTTTTTTTAACATTCTTTGAAGTTATTTGCATTTCTGAAGATGTTTTCCAGGATTTTAAGAAGGAAACATTTTCATAATAATTTATGAAATGATTTATTAATCATACCCAAGGTAACATATTCAACCCCCTAGTTTGGGTCACCTTGATAGATACATCATTTCAGCTGAATAAACCTATGAGAACCACAGATGCTACAGCTACATTAGTTGTGTTTCTTAAGTTCAATTTGCTTTTAAAAACCACAAAATGCTTTCAGCTGGTGGTAGCGACCATACTCTCTATAATTAGAATGTTATTGGCCTTAAAAGACAGATCTGGAGAGAGCTGGTTTTCTCCTGCACACCATGCCTGACAGATTTCCTCTCAGCTTTTTCTCTAGAGATTTAGATTCCCTGTCTTTTAAAAGATTTAAATTAGTCAGAGGGCACCAGCAGCAGGAGAATTGCAAGATTTTGCTTATTCTCAGAGTCTTTTACTAATTGCCCCATTTAGATGGCAGCCAGCTTTAAAAAAAAAAAAAATCAATACTTGCTTTGCTCAGATGTTGGTCGAATTGTAAAAAGACTCTACTTTGTATATCACTTTGCTATTTGACAAAGGATAATACTATGTTTTAAACCACTTTTCAAAACTCTAATTGTCCAGCCTTCCAGGTCCTATGTTATTTGGTCTCAAACAAATATTATATTTAATCTTCTTTTGTAATCAGCTTAATGGTTAGAAGAAGCAAAACAGCTGCCTTGCAGGATTTCTAAATGCCAAGCATGCCTCTCTCACCATCAATAACACATTATTGCTTTGAATGGAAGTGAAATTCAAGACAATTGATGCCTCAGCTGCTGAGGAAGCAGAGGAAGCATCAGGTGATACAAAGTTGCTTGCTCAGTAAAATTGTTTCATGCTAAGGAGTTCAACCTGCAGAGAAAATCCTGCTTTAGGGAAATGGAAGAATGCTGCTTAGAGATTAATTTCAGATGAAAAAAAAAAATTCCTACAAGACTTTGCAATGTGGACTTTCACAAGTGCACATTTTCTTTGTATTCTCTAGTCCTATTATGATGATTAATATCCCAATGGAATTTTAAAAACATGTCTGCAAATTCTTTGACATTCCTTCCATCAAAAGATAGAAAATTTGCCCCTGTCCTTTGAAACTGGGTATGCCTTTTTCATAGTCCCAATAGGTAGAATGAAGTGGAAGTAATACTATGTTATTTCCAAGGAAAGGATATTAAAGACCATGTATGCAGCTTCAGCTCTCTCTTAATACATTCATTCTAGGATCCTTTGACTACCAAGTAGGAAGGCCAGCTACTCTGAGGCTGCTGTGTAAGCAGAACAAAGGGCAAGAGCACATGGAGATAAATGTCAGGACCCTCTGCAGTCCTCCCTAGCTAGCTGGCCTTCCCAAGGCAGGTGGAAAAAAAAGTGAGTGGAAAAGCCTTCAAGTCCCCAACTCTAGCTACCTTCAGTTGGCAAGTGTGAGAACCGCATGGATGAGTCCAGTAAACCCTTAATGTGTGAACACAATAGTGCTATTGTTTTAAGTGACTGATTCGGAGTATATTTTTAAACAGCAACAGTAACTAGCAATATTTCATTGTAACATTTATTAGTACATTCATTGGCTAAAAATAGTTTCCTAAACACATGTAATTTATTCCTCTTTACTAAGAATTCCTGCCTTGTGACATGAAAATGCTTCCTTACATAATTTCCTCAATTCTACCTCTCCTTTAATATCCTTCAGATATTATTATCATACCTGAATGTAAATGCGTAAGAAAAAAACATAAATTGTGATATGAAAAATCATAAAAGAAAATAAAATGGATGAAATGTAATTTGGCAGATGTTTGCTAATCTTTTTCTCTTTGTTGGATGTGAGATACACTAAGAAAACCAGTCATTTCCTTAGGAAAAATAAAAGATTTGTATGGGTCTTAGTTTTTGTTTTTTGTTTTTTTGTTTTTTGTTTTGTTTTGTTTTAAATGTTGCTAACACTCTCAGGGATGTTGAAAGTGTAGGGTCTTGTTCTTTACTTAGATTCTTCATTTCCACATTTCTGATACTATGTTTTTGAAGTTCCTAGTATTTGAAATATATTTTATACACATTCAGAGAGCAGATTAAAAGGATCTAAAATGCTAGTTCCTTTTTAATTCTTTAAGAAAGAACATACCCTCAGATCATTATAGCAATTTTAATGCTCACTCTTTTTTTAAAAAAGATTTTATTTATTTATTCCCAGTCCCCTCATTGTTGGTGCACGCTGACTACTGTATGTGTCCATTTGTCGTGTGCTCACTGTGTCTGCTTGTCTTTAAAAGGCACTGGAACCAAACCTGGGTCATCCCACATGGGATAAAGGTGCCCAGCTGTTTGAGCCACCTCAGTTCCCTGCTTTATTGTGTCTCTCATTGTCTTTCCACTTTGTGTCACCTTGTTGCATTATCTTGTTGCATCAGCTTGCTGCACCTGCACATCATGCCAGCTCACTGTCTTGCTCATCTTCTCCAGGAGGCACTGGGAGCCAAACCTGGGACTTTCTGTGTAGTAGGTGGGAGCTCAATTGCTTGAGCCACATTTGCTTCTCTTTGATACTCACTTTTAACCTCACCACCTGAACCCATCCTTTATTTCTATAGAGGATCTTCTAAAAATACATGCATATATATGAATTTTTATGAATTTAAGCCATATTGAATATGTACTTTGTATCCTCAAAAATATAAAATGACATTTGATCATGTACATTTATATTTTATTTGCTTGAACTCCTAGTCAAAGTCAAGTCTCAGGAAAGACTAAGAAAAGCTCCTTGCTTCCCACAGTGAGGTAAACTTCTGGCCTTCACAGAGCAGACATTTAAATGCTTGGGGTCCTATTTTTAACCTCTTTCCTAATCTAATTTTATCATTCACGTTATTTTGCTTTGTTCTTTCAGACAATTTTAAGTCATCTTTTTAATTTATATATTTTATTTCTTTTAACATGATGGAATATCGTATCCATCAGAAGAAAATAAGCTAAATTAAATTAAGTGGAAAGAACTACAAATCTTAGTAGCTTAATGCAAAGATATTAATTTCTTGCTTACATTATATAGTCATGCAGTGTTGGCAGGGAGCTCTATTCATGTTAGGCATGAAGGGCCCCAGGCTGATGGAGCAGCTGCAGCATATACAGTACTATTGATTGCCTTGACCTACAGAAAAGAAAGCTCTGGAAGATTTTGTGACTGATAATTAAATGTTCAGCTTAGACATATATCATGCATTCCTATTGGTCAACACTAGTCAAAAGGTTCAACATAACTATCAGAAAAAGGGAGAAATATAAACCTGCCAGAAGTGGAAAGAACCTAAAGGCTTTGGCTCATAGCATTAATGATGATGACAGGAATAAAGAAGTGAAATGACACCGTTCTAAATTTTCCTTGCCCTAGTGCCATGAACCTAATCTTATCATTCATTCCACAAACTTCATAGATGTTTGATCTATTGAATGTAAAATTCAATAGATAATGATCTGTTTAATATCTATACTTCTATTGAATACCTATAACCGTCCAAGTAGTGTTACATAATGAACTAATACAAAGGAATAAGACATCAGTCCTCAGAAAACTCATAATAGGATAAAATAAGCAAACTGAAAACAAAACATATTATAACTTTGTGTTAAAGCTCTCCAAAACATACATTGGAAGCAAAGAAGAAGGAACTAGTAATTATGCCTGTGAAAGGAGAAGATGACTTCACAACACATTCTAGAAACCTTTCATTTAAAAACCCAGTCATATTATTGAACTGAATAAAATGACATATTTTAAAAATTAATTCTAACAATTTATGATAGAGAAATCTTGTAAATTCTGTTTGTAGTTTCAGTTTCAATGCACTATTAAGAACAAAAACTGCAGGATACTAAATTTATTATATTAAAGGCAAAACACAATTTTCAAACACATCATCGAACATCATTAAACTTACAGACCTTTAAAGAACAGGTTAAAAATACCAACTCAATGATAGTTAGCAATCATCAAATGCCAGGTACTTGCAAAGATTGCATGCTCTATCATCAAAACAACCCTGAAGGGGCTGCAAATTGAAAAAACAATATTGAAAAAGGAGAACAGACTTGGAGGACTCACACTTCCCATTTTCAAATTGTATTACAAAAACTTCAGTAATCAAAACAGTTCGATACTGGCACAAAGATAGACAAATTATTCAGCAGAACAGAGTTGAAAGTTCATAAATAGACCCACATAGCTATGACCTATTGATTTTTGACAAGGACGCTAAGTTCATGCAGTAGGGAAAGAATAGTCTCTCCAATAAACGTTGTTGGGAAAACTGGATATCCACATGCAGAAGAGTGAGATTAGATCTCAAACTCACACCAGATACAAAATTAATTCAATATGGATTATATAGTTATAAGAGCTGAAAATACAAAACTCTTAAAAGATAACAAAAGAGTAAATCTTCATGATCTAGATTTTGGCAAAGGATTCTTAGATATGACAAAGAAAATGTAAGCAACAAAAGAAAGAATACAAAAGCTTGATGTCATCAAAATTTTAAAATATTGTGCATTAAAGGAAATTATCAAGAAAATTAAAAGACAGCATACAGAATGTGAGAAAATAGTTCCAAAATATACACTTGATAAGGGTTTAATAGGCAGAATATATAGAGTAGGGAGGTTATTCCAGAGGTTATGCTTATGCAAGTCTCAGCAGGATCATATTTTTCTCTCTTTTTTTTTAAATGTTACATTCAAAAAATATAAGAGGTCCCCATATGGCCCCCACCCCCTCACCCCACTCCTTCCACATCAACAACCTCTTTCATCATTGTGGCACATTCATTGCATTTGGTGAATACATTTTAGAGCTCTGCAGCACCACATGGATAACATTGGTTATAATGTAAACATTGGTTTACATTGTAGTTTACACTTTCCCCCAATCTACCCAGTGGGCCATAGCAGGACATACAATGTTTGGCATCTGTCCCTGCAGTACCACCCAGCACAATTCCAAGTCCTGAAAATGCCCCCACTGACTGCCACAGTAAACAGTGCCTCAGTGGGGCTCCTGAGGGCTCTAGAGACATCCAGAAACTATAAACAGGGCAGAAATCTCAGGAATTTGGCACCCAGTTAGCAGGTCTTACTTTGGAATTTATGGATTTATGGTCTATAGTGTAACAGAGTTAGACTCATTTATACGTTCTCTACACATGGATATTCTGCCCCCTTATATTTGAACTTATAATTGTCATTATACTTGATAATATATGCCCTGAAGACTGAAATCATATGCCAGTTGAGCCCTGAATTTCAGCTGAGTTGCAACACCTACTTTCAAGTTTGTTGTACTCACCCAGGAAAACCAACAAGGAGATGATGGACAATACCCATCCCAAGGGACAGAGTGTCTACAACTGCAAGCAAGATAGTTCCATCCATCTGTCTCATGGAATATAAGCTCCCTCTCAATTAGAAGCAGAGTGGTCATCACCATCCCCAAATCCTCAAAATTGGGGAATGAACAATGGACTAAAGTAGACTTATTATTCTACTATAGACTTATTATTATTCTAATAATGGAAGAACACTTATTGATATAAAGGCAGTGGCCAACAGAGCTTCTGAGGGATGGGGAATGGAAGAAAGTTGTAATATGGGCATTTTCAGGACTTTGGAATTTTCCTGCATGACATTGCATTGACGGATATAGGTTTTTCATAACCTACAAAATTGTGTGGGACAGTGTAAACTATAATGTAAACAGTAGTCCATGGCTAGTAGCAATGCTTCAATACATATTTATCAATTGTATCTAATGTACCACTCTAATCAAGGATATATTTATAGAGTGGGAAAGTGTGAGAAGGAGAGCGAATACAGCATATGGGAATCCCTTATATTTTGTATGTAACATTTATGTAATATAAAGCATCCTTAAAAATAAAAATCATTGAAAAATACATGGAACTACACTACACAAATAGTGAAACCTGAATTAAACTGTGTGCTGTAATAATAGTACCATTATTAAAAAGTGCTTTCATCAGTTGTAACAAATGTACCACATCAATGCAAGGTGTTAATAATAGGGTGTAATTTATGCATGATTGTTCTGTATACCAATAACTTCTCTAATAAAATTTTTAAGAAAAGGAACTCCTACAACTCAACAACAAGAGACAATCATCTCAATGAAAAAAAAAATGAGCAAAGGATATGAATAGACATTTGTCCATAGAAGTTATGCAATGGGCCAATAAAAGAAAAAAAGAAGGAAACACTTTATTCTAACACTATATTTTTATAGGTAAGGTTACTGAAACTCAGAGCATTTGAGTAACTTGCCCTAGTTCTCTCTACTATTAAATGGCAGAGTGGCTATTTGAAACAGCCTCTGATATAAAAGAATTCTTAACTATTACTCTACTCTACTATATTCCACAAAATCTAAGCACTGTTTCTAGAATTCAATTAAAATGAATACATGAATATTATTAATAGATGGTATGTGTTGTATTTTAATGAATGCCTCTTAAAAATAATTATTTCACCTTACGTAAATTGATTTTCTTAACATGATCAAGTTGCATTAAAGGGAAAATCAGTTGACTTGTTACCTGAATGCCAATAGGATAAAACCAAAGGTTTAACACTGTTGAAATACATGCACGCCTGTTCAAATACATTATTGTAAAATGAAAGGATCTTATGAAACCTAAAGAGATGTGTAAGTAATTAAGATATGAAGGAGAGTTATGGAATTAAAATTGTAGAATATTCTAGCCATTGTTTTTCTTACATGACCTGATTGGCATACACTATTAAGTATCCTATAAAGGAAATGGGAAATGTATTCCTAATACTGGAGAGGGGAATGAATTTGTACTTTTTATCTCTCTTTCATGTAAAAACAAAGCACCTTCAACACACTGCTGTAAAAACAAAATTCAACTTACTGTAAACTTTGGGATAGGTACCATGCCATTTCATGCCTCACCTTGCTAAATTAGAGTATGTGATTGATGCTACAATGAGGAGTCTGCTGAATTTAAATTATCTCCAGAGCAGTCCCATCCTCTCTTTGACATCATCAGTTTAGAAAACTGTAACTGTGATCAGATCACATCTCAATAATTCTGTGTTCTTTTTCCTTTTACATGTCTAGGTAGAATGTAAAAATGGTTAAAGATAGTTCTTTTCCAGCAAGGTAATTTTAAACACAAACCTTGATCTTGCTTTCTCTGCCTAGATAATAAATACTGTATGATTCATGAATAATTAAAGAAGGTCCAGTAATGTTTTGAAAATAGACTGAATATCTAGAATCTATATTTCTTTTCACTCTTATTCATAGCTAGAATGAGGCACTAATTTGAAAAAAATCCATGCTTTGAACTTCAGAATCTGGTCATGGTGACTGACCAAGAATGGAAAACACACATATACAGAGACATACACACATACCTCATAATTGAGTTTAATAAGATACACTTTCCCTGAGAAGAATTTCATATTCATTCCAGGAATTTTCTTTCACTTAAATTCATCCAAAGTGCTATTATTAAGATTATTCATATTGGATATTGCCCTCCAAGGTTTTGAAATTCCTCAGATATCAAAATTGACCACTGTGACCCTTATGATCTATTTAATTGGCAAGAACTACTAAGAGATGACATTAGTACAGCTTTACCACACCATAGTAAATGCAGTGTGCTCCACTCTGAAATATCATTTTTAAATGATCCCTTTATATCTGCTACAGACTGCAAATGTATTCTTTCTTAACAGTCTATTAATTTCAAAATCACTGAAGCCAAAAGAATTATAGAAGAATGGCTTTGGGGGGTGACAACCTGGGTTGCTGCTATAAGCAATTTGAATATCCAGGGCAGAGTAGATTGGTTTTCTATTACGATAATAGGCAGTATTCATCTCCTGGGTCTTCCCTTGGGAACAATAACTGTATGGATGATTCCACAACATCAACTCTACTCCTCCAGAGGAATTTCTGATAGATCTATTCACATCATAGACCTTCTGAAGAACAGACTGGGTTTTTGTTTCATACATTTGTTTATCCCCTTTTCTGGAAACAAGTGAAAAATTGACATAATGGATGAAAGTAAATATGAAGAAGTACTGATGTTAGTCAGGGCAGAAAGTGTCAAGGAGGAAGGAGAAATGAAAGCTGATTTCACTCCAGACTAAAGAAGCAGGTAATGGAGGAAGAAAGAAAGAAGGAAAACAGCAGAGTTAATTAAATCAGAGAAACTTGGAGTCTATAAGATTAATGTCATCTGGACATTGGGTCCAGGCAAATTAGAGCAATCAGCTTGTCACATTGAAGAGAAGACAAGTGATATTTTCAACCTCAGTCTAGGATCTCTACCTTTTCAAACCAGACTACATTTGCTCCTTCAGAAGACAAGGAACTTAGGGAGAGTTCTACCTTAATCAAGAGAAAAACTTAATTTAATTTTTAAATTAAATTTGCCTGCTATTTGAACACAGAAGACCTCAGTTTGCAATGCTGCTATCTGTAATGTGCCAACATCTGTGCAGTGTGCATCACCAGATTTTCTGCATTCTGTAAAGGAAAAGGCATTTAATTAGATTATATGGATGATAAAGTGATTAGTGTACTAAAATTTATTTGTGAGAGGGATTGTGGGAAGATGGCAGAGTAAGGAGCTTCAGGACTCAGACCTTCCTTCGTAACTATTAATACTGTTAAACAGGAAGGAACTGTCCAAAAAACTACTTTGAAGCTCTGAAAGCCCAAGAACACTTTACAGCATCCAAGCAAGAGTGGGAGGAAGAGGCTAATAAATTATTTTAAGGAACAGCACATTGCTCACTCTGCACAGTGATTAAGAGTGCATATCTGGCTAATCATAGTTCTTATATTACATTTGGTGTGTTTTTCCCCCAATTCACCCTATTATTATTGTTTAAATATATTTTTATGATAGAAGTTGTAAACTTGTAAAACAATCTTGCACATGTGCAGAATTCCCAAATAACTACACTCCTCCATCAACACACCACAATGTGGCGTGTCATTTGCTACAGTGAAAATAATATCATCTGATTATTGCTATGTCCATAGTGTACATTTGACTCACATTTTCCATACTGCCTCAGTATCAACACAGTACATCTTTTGCATAGATGCAAGAATATTGTATTATTACTACTAACCACAGTCCATAGGTCACTCCAGCTGTATTTTTCCCATGCTTCTCCACATTCCATCACTCTGCAGTAGTGATATACATTTGTTCTAGCTAACAAAGGACATTCTTGCATCTGTATCATCAGCCACAATTCTCATGTACCTCTTGGTTTACTGTGCTATCCAGTTCCTAGATTATTCTCAAGCATTCTGTCAATTGGCATTTACATAACTAGACTACCATTTTCAGTCACATCCCCATTTATAAACTAGCTGTTACTGTGTGTTACCATCCACTCTATACATTTCCACAATTTTACAGTAAAGCCAATTAAAACTTCTACATACATTAAACATCAGTAGTCCACTCACTCCTTCTCCTATCTCCTTTAAGAATCCACCACCTACCGCCAGGTCTTGAAGATATTTTCCAACAATTTCTTCTAGAAGTTCTATGGTTTTTGTTTTGTTTTTAGTTTTTTGATCTATTTTGAGTTACTTTTTGGATAAGGTGTGAGATAGGGGTCCTCTTTCCTTCTTTCAGCTATGGATGTCCAATAGTTTCAGCACCATTTGTTGAATGGATTGTTCTACACACCAAATTTAAGATAAGAACTATGATTAATAGTAAGATTTTGACAGTGTTCTTTCATAGTTTGTAACAAACATCTCATGACAATGCAAGGTGTTGGTGGAGGGTTTATGTATGGGATTCCTGTATGATGTTTTGTAAGTTCACAACTTTTACTATACACTTAATTATTTATATATGTTCATATATAAATGATATGAAGATAATAATAATCAGATTGGTGAGGGGAAAAATACTTTGTTTAGTAGTAATATTTTGACAGTGCTCCTTAATCATTAGTTAAAAAGGTTTAAAAACAATGCAAGTTATTGGTGGTAGGTTGAGATGTTACATATGTTTGTTTGATGTTATATATGTTTGTTTTGTAAGTTCACAGCTATTATACATTTATTGTTTATGTATGTTTATGTACGAGTGATATATTTCAATAAATTTAAAAAATAATAAAAATGAAATAAAAATAAAAAGAGTGCATATCCCGCACTCTAGTGGCAGGCCATTGTGCAGTCCACTTGTGGTTAGCTCACTGGTGACTGAAAGGGGGCTTAAAATCCTCTTCCCCAAGACCAGGGTAGATACAGATGATCACTTATTATGGCTTTTGATTAGCAACTTCAGTTTGCTGGGGGCCTGGCTCTGAGCACGGCCACTGTTTCAACCTACTCTGTACAAAGGCAGCGGCAGCCATTGTTTCAACCTGTCCTGGACAAAGGCAGTGGCAGAGGAGACTTAAAGACACTATGCTTCCTCAGGGCTGCAGGGAACAGTTAGCTGAAGGGCTGCATTTGCTGGGCAGGCCAAGAAAGTTCAGTTTTGGGTGACAATGGAAGAAGGTCTTGGTTTCCTTTCTGATTCCCTCTCAAGAACACTTTGGAGCTGGTCTGCAGCATTTTCTTGGATCCCTGACCCTGTTTTGGCTGGTAAAAGTGACTTGGAAAAGTCTTCTCCAGTGTTCCCCTCCTACAAGAATTTGCTTTCTGGCAAAAGCACCATGAGACAATGAAAGGACTTTAAGAAACAATAGAGGCTGATAGCCTGGGGCAAAGGCTTGCCAGTTTCAAACACCCGGGAGGGGTAAGTCTGTCTCCTGGGAAACAGAGGGGACAATCAAACTTCTGTAACTCCAAAACAACTAACACGCAGAAGTCCAGGACAAGCCAGAGGCTCAGAAAGACAGGAAAACCCTAAACATTGCATTTACTTTGGGCAGACCTTCCTGGTAGGAGGGCTTAAAGCTCAAGAAAACTTCTATTTTGGTGGAGAACTTGGCCCAGTGGTTAGGGCATCTGTCTACCACATGGGAGGTCCGCAGTTCAAACCCCAGGCCTCCTTGACCCGTGTGGAGCTGGCCCATGTGCAATGCTGATGCGCGCAAGGAGTGCCCTGCCACACGGTGGTGTCCCCCGCGTAGGAAAGCCCCATGCACAAGGAGTGCACCCTGTAAGGAGAGCCGCCCAGTGGGAAAGAAAGTGCAGCCTGCCCAGGAATGGGCTCCATGCACAAGGAGTGCACCCCATAAGGAGAGCCGCCCAGTGCAAAAGAAAGTGCAGACTGCCCAGGAATGGTGCCGGACACATGGAAAGCTGACGCAGCAAGATGATGCAACAAAAGGAAACACAGATTCCCCTGCCACTGACAACAACAGAAGCGGACAAAGAAGACACAGCAAATAGACACAGAGAACAGAAAACCAGGGGGCTTGGGGCAGACGGGAGATAAATAAATAAATAAATAAATCTTTCAAAAAAAAGAAAAAGAAAACTTCTATCTTATCACCACTTTGTTACAAAATCAAGAAACAGACATCTCAGGGAATAAATCCCAGAAGTAACAAATTAAAATATTAAAATGTACAGTGAGCAACAAAACAGTGCAAGACAAACAGAAAATGATGACCCATACAAATGAAAAGTGTAAAATTTCACAAAACACCAGTGAAGATGACCAGAATTTGGACATCCTGAAAAATTTTAAAAAAATACGTATGACAGTAAAAATGTTCAAAGAGATGAAGGAAAATATATAGAAAGAACTAAAAGATATCCTAACAATGAATGATCAATATGAGACTCTTAGAAAGAGATGTACATTTTTAATAGGAACGAAACAGAACTACTGGAATTGAAGAAAATAATAACTGAAATAGAAATTCTTAGGAGAGTTTTTCAAGAACAGATTGGAGTTGGAAGAAGAAATAGCTAATGAACAAAAGACAAACCCTTGAAATGAGTCAGGATGAGGAGCAGAAAGAGCAAAGAACAAAGAATTATATAAAGCAAGAATTGCTGTAGATACCTCTTGAACACCATCAAACATACCAACATATGCAGAGCTCCAAAATATATGAAGAATTATTGACAGTTTTGAAGGGAGAAATTGATGGTTCTACATTAATAGTAATTGACTTTAATATACCAGTTTAAATAATGGATAGAACATCTAGTCAAAAGATCAATAAAGAATCACCAGAATGTAGAGACTCTAAACCAACTAGATTGTGCAAGCATATATATGGAATACTTCACACAGCAAGAACAGGATACACATTTTTTCAAGTGCACATGGATCATTTTTTTAGGATAGACCATATGTTTGGTCACAAAATAATTTATAAAAAGTTCAAAAATACTGAAATCTTACAATGTATATTCTCTGACCAGAACAGAAGGAAGCTAGAAATAAAAAACAGGGAGAATTGGAAAATTCATAGATATGTGGAAATTAAACTACTCACTCTTAATCAATCAGTGGATTAAAGAGGAAATAAGAAGCAAAATTTGGAAATGTATTGAAGTAAATGGAAATGAAATTAAAATATATTAAAACTTAGGGGATGTAGTGAAGGCAGTGCTGAGAGGAAAATTTATAGATCTTTATGATTTCATTAGAAAAAAGGAAAGAGTTCAAATTGGAGACCTAACCTCAAAACTAGAAGAATTATAAAAAGAGCAAACTAAACTCAAAGTGAGCAGATGGGATAAATAACAAAGTTTAAAGCAGAGATAAATGAACTAGAAAAAAATACAATAGAATCAACAAAATCAAAGGTTGCTTCTTTGAAAAGACCAATAAAATTAAAAAACCTTTAGCTATATTGACAAAGGAAAACAAAAGAGAGAGGATAAAAATAACTAAAATTAGAAATGTAAAGAGGGGCATTTTTTGGCCTTACTACTACCCCGATGAAATAAAAAGGAAGAAAAAGATACTATGAACAATGGTATGCCAATAAAATAGATAATTTTAAATGAAATGGACACATTCTCAGAAACATGCAAACTATCTACATTGAGTCAAAAAGAAATAGAAGATCATAGCAGAACAATTACAAGTAAAGAGAATTGATTCAGTCATCAGAAATCTTACAACAAAGAAAAACCCAAGACCAGTTGGATTCACAGTGGATTTCTACAAAAGTTCCAAGAAGACTGAAGTCTGAATCTGCTCAAACTTTTCCAAAAATTGAAGAGGTGGGAGCATTCTCTAAATCATTTTTGTGGGCCAACATCACACTTCTATCAAGTCAAATAAAGATATCACAAGGAAAAAAAACTACATACCAAAATCTCTTATGTTCTTATGAATGTAGATGCAAAATCCACAATAAATACAGCAAACCAAATCCAAAAGCATAGTAAAAGAATTACACATTGTGATCAAGTAGGATTTTTTCCAAGTATTGTAGGATGAGTCAACATAAGAAAATTAATGTAATACACTACTTTAACATAATGGCGGGAAAAAATCTCAAGATCATCTCACTTAGGCAGAATAGGCATTAGGAAAAAAAAAACAGCAAATCTTCTTTATAAAAATACTTAAAATAGAAATAGAAAGAAACTTCATCAACATGATAAGGGACATATATGAAAAGCCAACAACTAAAATCCTTCTTAATGGTGAAAGAATGAAAACTTTCACTCTAAAATCTGAAAGAAGATAAGGATTCCCACTGTCAACACTTCTATTCAACATTGTACTGGGAGTTCTAGTCAGAGCAATTAGGCAATAAAAAGAAATAAAAAGCATTCAAATTGGAAAGGAAGAAGTAAAACTTCCACTGTTTTCAGATGACTTGATTCTATATATAGAAAGTCCTGAAAATCCACATCAAACCTCCTAAAGCTAATAAATGAATTCAGCAAGGTGGTGGAGTACAAGATCAACTTTACAAAAATCAGTTGTGTTTCTGTAACCAAGCAGAATATTAAAGAATAAGAAGAAGAAATTAAGAAAAAAAAAAAATACCATTACAATAGCAACTAAAAGAAGCAAATATCTAGGAGTAAATATAACAAAGGATGCAATGGATTTGTACACAGAAAACTACAAATACTGCTAAAAGAGATTAACAAAGCCCTAAATAAATGAAAAGGCATTCTGTGTTTATGGCTTAGAAGACTAAATATTGTTAAGATATCAGTTCTACTCAAAATGATTTACTGATTCAATGCAATCCAAATCGAAATTACACAAAATTCTTTGTAGAAATGGAAAAGTCAATTATCAAATTTATGTGGAAGGATAAGGCACTCCAAATAGCTAAAGCCATCTTGAAAAATGAGAGTGATGCTTAAGGACTCACATTTCCTGGTCTTACTGCTTATTACAATATCACAATAACCAAAGAAGCATGGTATTTACACAGGGGCAGACCAATGGAATTGAGTTCAGATCTCAGAAATGAACCATCACATTTATGCCCAACTGATTTTTGACAAGGAGACAAAGACCACTCAGTTGGGAAAGAATAGTCTCTGGTAACTGGTGCTGTAAAATCTGAATCTCCATTCACACATCCTCAAAAGAAGCAGGAAACTGCCTCACACCACAGGAAAAAAGTCAACTCAGATTTTATCAAGCACTTAAACATAAGAGCTAGAACTATCAAATTCTTAGAAGAAAATGTAGGGAAGCATCTTCAGCATCTTGCATTAGTCAATGTTTTCTTAGACTTTACTTCTCAAGGGCAAGGAACAAAAGAAAATTAGATAAATAGGATGTCATCAAAATTTAAAACATTTGATCCTCAAAAGATTTAATCATGAAAGTAAAATAATAACCAACACAAGGGAGAAAATATTTGGGAACATATATCCCATTAAAGGATTACTATCCAGAATATATAAAGAAATCCTTCAACTTAATAAAAAGAAAATCATTTCACTTAAAAATGGGCAGAAAGACTTGAATAGGCATCTTTCCAAAGAAGATATATATATGGCCAGAAAGCATGTAAGCATGTGCATAAATGATCAACATAATTAGCCATTAGGGAAATGCAGATCAAAACCAAGAGATATCTATGTTCCAAGAGATACCATAGGTTCTGAGGGGAGTGGGAGAGAAGAATAGACTAGATGGAACATAGGACATAGGAATTGTTCTTCATTATCTTGAAATGATGGATACAAGCCATTTTCAATTTTGTGAAAACCTATAAAAGTGTCTAGTGCAAAATGAAAAACATAATGTAAACTATCAACCATGGTTAGTAGCAATGCTTCAATATTTGTACATTAATTGTAACAAAATGTACCATACACATATAAACTGTTATTAATAGTGGAGAGGGATAAAGGTGGGAGGGTTTGGGGTATATGGTAATCCCCTATATTCACTATGTGACTTTTCTCTAATGTGAAGTATCTTTGAAGATAAAGCAAAAACTATAAGAAACTGGGGGAATATATGGAAGAAATTGTCATTGTACATAAAAGATAATAGATCTTATGGTAATGAAAAATATTGAAAATAATTTTATTGTACTTTAAAATTTTTTAAATATTTTTATTTTTGTATGTTAATTGTTATTATCATTATTTTATTTCCTTACTATTTTTATTTGTGTATTTATTTAGCTTTGATTTTGGAGAGGTTTTATATTGCAGAAGAGTCACAATGGTGGCAGGGGAGAATCACTGGGGTGGGAATATCAGTGAAGGGAGTATTTGTGGGGAGGGGTGCACCTGGTGTATGCCCCTAAGACATATGGATATGTTCAAGTGGTCATGGGGCATTGTCTCAGTGGGTGGAGATCCAAACAATAACCAAAGAATATTCACTTCCCATCCTGAGAATTCCTGCTACATTCTCTAACAGAGTAGTAAGAATCCCCTGAGTAAATGGGCAGTGCCTAGCATAGGAGGACAAGCCATTACACTAGGTCCCTGATATTTATGGTTGTACTTATGGGCCTTTTCTTGAGAAATTGAAACTTAGCCTAGTATTATATATTGCCTAAGAGTTACCATCTGGAAGCCTCCTTGTTCCCCAAATTTGGCCCCTCTCTAGGACAAGCTCAGCATATGAATTCACTACCTTCCCTGGGGTGGGACATGACTCCTGGGGATGAGCCTTCCTGGCACCAATGGATTATTACCAAGTGCCAATTAGCAATGCAATTGGAAAGAGACCTTGACCAAAAGGGGTAAATATTAAATACAAATGAGGTTTTATGGCTAAGAGATTTCAAAGTGAGTCAGGATGTCATTCTGTAGGTTATGTTTAAGCATGTCTCAGCAGGGTCTCATTTACTGCTACAGTAAACAGTGCCTCAGACAGCTAATTTCCTGAGAGCTCTAGAGACATCTAGACACTATAGGCAGGGCAAACAATCTCAGGAATTCAGTACCCTGTCAGTGGGCCTTACTTTGGAATATATGCTCATCAATATAACAGAGTTAGACTCATTTATAATGTCCCTACACATGACTCTTCTGCCTCTTTCATTTGAACCTATAATTCACTGGCACTATATTCATTAAATATATGTTCCAGAGACTTAAAACTTCAGTCTATTCATATGCCAGTTGAGCTCTGAATTTCAGCAGAAGTTTCAACACCTTCTCTCCAGTTCATTGGATTCACCCAGGGCAACTATCAAAAGGTTGATGATGGACAATACCCATCCAAAAAAACAGAATATCTACAACTGCAAGCAAGTCAATTCCATCCATCTGCTCCATGGCAACTAGGCCCCTCTGAATCAGAAACAGAGTGAGCACCACCATCCCCAAATCCTCAAGTTTGAGGAATGAACAAACATAAGGGGGGAATGCAACTATGGACTTTAGTAGACTTATGATTACTCTAGTAATGGAAGAACTTGTATCACTTATATAAAGGCAGTGACCATCAGAGTTTCTAAGGGTAGGGAGAGGGAAGAACAGGTATAATATGGGAACATTGGAGACATTGGAATTATCTTGCACAACATTGCAATGATGAATACAAGCCCTCATACATTTGTCAAAACATAAAAAATTGTGCTTAAAAGTATAAACTATAATGTAAACTATAGTCCATGGATTGTAGCAATGCTTCAATATGTGTTCATCAGTTGTAACAAATGTACCACACTAATGAAAGATGTTGTTAATGGGAGAAAATACGGGAGGGGTAAATGGTGGGGTATATGGGAATCCCCTGTATTTTTTTTTCCACTGTATTTTTTTATGTGACATTTATGTAATCTAAATCTTTAAAATTAAAAAAAAAATTAACTCAGAAAAAAGAGTTACATTTTCACACCCATTAGAATAGCTGTGATTAAAAATAATGGAAAATAAGTATTGGTGAAGATGTCAAGAAATAGGTTCATATTGATTGCTAGTGGCAATGTTACATAGTGTGGTCACTGTGGAAAAAGTTTGACAGTTCCTCAGAAAGTTAAGTATAGAACTACAATATGACCCAGTGAAACCACTACTAGATATATACCCTAACACAGGGTTCTTAACCTTTTTTTCCATGAACCTCTTTGCCAGTCAGGTGAAAACCATGGACCCCTTACTAACATCACACTATACTATGTATTATTTAGTAAACATATCATGTCCACACCAACATGTCGCCACAAGAATAATGTTTTTTTAAATTTCAATTCAAGTTTATGGACCCCTTGTTAAGGGCCTCTGCTGTAAAGAATTGAAAATAGGGACTCAGACAGATATTTGCACACTGATGTTCATAGCAGCATAATCCACAACTGCCAAAATATGGGAAGCAAACCAATTGTCCATCAACCAGTTAATGATATATAATATTCTGTAAAAAGGAATTAAGTCCTGATACATTTGACAACATGGATGAACCTTGAAGGCATCATGTTGTGTGAAATAAGCCAGACATAAAAGGACAAATATTATATGATCTCACTGATTGGAAATCATTAAAATAAGTAAACTCATAGAGTCCTAATCTAGAACATAGGTTACCAGGAGATAGGACAGGAGAGAGAATGGTATGTTAAGTCTTCAAATGTACAGGGTACCTATTTGAAATTATGAAAATGTTTTGATAATGGATGGTGGTAAGGGTAGCAAACATGGTGAACCTAATTAGCTGCACTGAAATATAAATGTGAATGTGATTAAGTGGGGGAAATGTTTAATTGTGTATATGGTAACAGAGTAAAATTTTTTAAAAAATCCCTGGAATTACACTACACAGTGAACCCTAAATTCATTGTACTATAGTTAAGAAAACACTCATAAAATTGTGTTATCATCAATTATAACAAATGTTCCATACCAATACAACATGTTAAAAATAGGACGGTTTATGGAAATCTTGTATTTTATGCATAATTGTTCTGTAAACCAACAACATCTCTAACAAAGAAAAAAATATGATTTGGGTAAAGTATGTGCATAAAAATTACCTGGGAGCTTGATATTATTTCAAATTCCCAAATTTTACTCTCATTTTGATCATCAGGTCTGGAGTGGTGTATCAGGTAATGCTTATGAAACACTTCACACATCCTTTTAACTTCATGTCAAAAATTGTGAAGGATCTTCTATTTTACCCTCTTTGACAACTTATATAATACCCTGTCACGTTAATCCACACTGAAAGCAGATTTAAGACTTTTGGGTGTGAAACAAAGGACTTTATTTTCATAGTACAGAAAGCAGCATAACCATCAACATATTAGCATAATTCGCCTTACCCACAAGACCTACAGTTTAATGTCAATGGACCCAGATGGATATCTGCCTATGTATTAGGTTCTATTCTCTTAGTTTACACAACCCATATATCTTTATCAAAACCAAATTCTGGCTAGAGTTTAAAGCTTTGGCTAAAGAATCTTATGACTCCTATCACTTAATTTGATCAGTATCTTTTCGAAAGCATAAGAATAGGCATGTATACTCATCTTAAATTAGAAGTAAGTAAACAAAATTTGAATATCCTCCCCTTCACCCTCAAGCTGTTTGCTATCAAAACAATACTAAACACATATCTCTTAATGATAGTCATGGGTATTTCTGCAATGGTACTGCCACAGAGAAAGCCCCTTATCATTTTGCTCATCATCTCTACATTATCCAGACAGATAAACGTGATATATGATTTAAGATTATGGTTTAAATATAATCATACTGACTATAGTTTAGTTAATTTACAAACAACATGAGAAAATTCATTTTCATTTTTGTCACATTTAGTTTTTGACCAAAGAAATGACAGGCTAAAATTTTCTGTGGTTCAATATTGGCTATTTCTAAAAAAATAAAATAAAATAAATATTCAGCAGACTGGGCTTGCTACTATGAATTATTCTCATTTCTTAATTTATGTTTTATATAGTTTATTTCCCCTAAAATTCTCTTCATATTTATATTCACCATTTCTCTAGTACCCTGCATCAATCAATGGAGTCTCCATAAAACATTCTCCATTACACACAATGAAAATCATTTTACCGTGTCTAGCCCTTCTGAGGGCTTTGTTTGCCCACTATGGCATTTACTACCTTGGCCTCAGGTAATTAAGCATGACTGTCTTTCCTCTGACACAGTGGGGACCTCACAAGTATGGATCACCTATTATTGATTGTTGTATTCATCCTAGTACCAAGTGTAGTTTTAATGCCTCTTGCCATTCAGTTCTTTTCAACTGGTCATCAGACTGTCAAGGTATTCCATATTTTCCATATTTCCATATTGTCTTTAGATAAATTATCACTACCTACCTGTGTATGTGTGTGTGTATATAAATAAATAAATAAATAAATAAATAAATATACTTTCCTCTCTCGTTTACACAATGAACTATTTTTGAGGACAAGAAATTTTTCTATTTTGTTCGTTCTAATATCCCCCACATTTAAATCAATTCCTAGAAACAACATAGATGCTCAGTAAGTTAAAAGAAACCATAGCTTTCAAAAATCACCTTCATAATAGGACACATTTCTCTATATGCAATTAATAGATCATAAATAATTTTTATTCAACCACTATACAATTCTCAGAAAGACTTCAACTTATAGAATCATTAAAAGCCGAAATTTTATGCTCCATGCTTCTGAATTTAGTCAGATAATATGTTGTTTTCTGCCCTTCAAAAATAACTAAGGCTCATGTGCTTAGTAATTAATGGGGCTATATAGGAAGGTAACCAGTAGCTAAGATGTCTAATTTCTGGGGGCAATTCATAATAACATTATTTGTATCTCAAGATAATAAATTGCAATGATTGCAAATCCTCCTCCACTTGGCATTTAATAATTCAATTTTTTCTCTGTTTATCACAAATTAGTTTATCTACATATTTATTTTATTAAGGAAAGTATTTTAATGCTATAATAATTATTTCTAGCATATTATTCTCTTCAGTAGCTCATTCTCTTTGATTTAAGAAAGGGTTTCATTAGATATTTTGAAAAATTGTGTACTATCAGGGAAAGTTATTGATCTATAATTAATTCCCGATAATAATAGTCTCTATTAAAAAAACATAAATTAAATTTAGTAATGACTTAACCTTCTCACTTTTGATTTTTCTAATAAAAATGGCAGAATTTTCTTTGTTCTACCAAAATTTTCTCCACAGTAAATATATATTAAAACTACTTGGAAAGGGGGTTAGGAGGATAGCTTACTCTGGAAGGTGATGGAAGTTGGGCCAGAGAGTAGGGGGTCAAAAACTCTGATAGATCACTGAATTGGAGGGAGCCAGAAACCCAACTGAAGGAGAACTTATTTGTTCAGCAGCTAAACGAGTCACTTAACATTTGGACTTCAAGTTCCCCTAAAACAGGAGGCTGCACTACATAGCTAATTGTAAAAGTCCAACTTTATATGTGGCCCTGACAACTCTAAGCACAGCTAGAGCATTGTCCTGTTATTAGGGTTCAAAGGATTTTAGAACAATAAACCTGTAGAAGTAAACCAGAGTTTCACATGCATTTGTGGTGTTAGTTCCACCTATACCAATCTGCAGCCCTTTAAGGTCCTCATGAGAGATTTTGGGGTGCTTCTCTGTCTAGTTCATAGTTTGGGTGGTGAAGAGATGGTTGGTAGTGTCAAAACCTTTCTTCAGGACCTTGGCAGAGGAATCAAAGACATTGGAGTATTTGTACCATCGCCAGCAAAAGAGAAAAGAAAAACGTCAGAAAAGAGCCAGCAGTATCTTGCCCAGTGGAGAACCCAGGGCATAGATGGAAGCACGAGAGCAAAACATGGTGTTGTTAGTAGAATTTTCCAGTGCCCCACTTGGAACAGAGGAGTATTCTAGTTCAGTCTTTTTTTTTTTTTTATTGAGTGTATATTCCTATGCTTCAGTAAGTAACAGAACAAATTATTGGTGCTCCATCACTAAATGGAGTTGTTTGGTGGTGCTGGAATGCTTCCTTACATCTATTTTCAGTGCTTTTTGGATGCTCCCCATTTGTGCTTAGCAAAGTTGTCAGTGCCATTAGGTTTCAAGATCTGGCATTTGAGGTATCAGGGAGGAAGTCTCACCCATTTCCTAGTGTCAGCAAAATAATTGTTGACATGCTCTTCATCCTTTTTCTGCAGGCCTTTTCCTCATGCATGGGGTGTTTGTGAATCTCCCATCCTTCTTATTGGTCAGCTAGTTAGTCTCATGCATATGTCCCTTCTCTACTCACTTTATTGCTTCGAATATTGCTGGTTCAATAAAGGAATTGACATGGACCAGTGGCTGTCAAATACAGAAAAGAACTGGCCTTACTACTTTGAATTTTTTTTGCCCTTGCCTTTTCTCACAGCAATGCAGTCATCATACATTACCAGTGGCTGCCTCAGCCCTGTTTATTTTTCTTTATTCATTATCAGTGCCAATAAAGCAAAGACCTGGCAAAGCATGACTTTTTCGGGTGTATCTCTTCTCTTTGGTGGTCTTCATAAGAAATGGACTCTTCCACAAGCCATCTAAACTGCACTCTGCTCTGAGAAGCTCAACCTCAGCAGAGAAATCCTCTTCCCTGCCTCCATTGCCTACCAAACTGAATGCTGCTGCAGGCCATTCGATCTGTGGGATTGGAAGGTTGTAGCAGATCTTTTCCCTGTTCACCTTCCCCTACCCAGGAATGGCAGGACCTGCTCTACCAAGGGCTTTCTGCGTATTCCCTTTTTCCTGAGGAATTGTAACTTTTGTCTCTGGTGCACATATGGCAGAATCTCCTGACACCAGCATTTGGATTTTTAACACAACCCTAAGTTTGAACAGACCACAGGTTTTTCTGCAGCTATTTTCTAGCATTTGCCAGCTCCTGTCTCTAGGTTGATCTGAGTATTTGTTTTTCCACCTGTGCCATTTACCTTACCTCTCCTTTCCACCTTCCACCACCGTTGGATAAATGGATTTTATAAATCTAACTGTTGTAATTTGTGGATTTTTTTTTTCCTGTGAAACATATACATATCATGCAGGGCTAAAGGAATTGTTTCTGGCCATTCCTTTTATAGCCACCACTATCTCATTTCTGGTAACTCAGATTACGTTTGGGTCTCTTGTTCCACTGCAAAAAAAAAAAAAATATATATATATATATATATATATATATAAAGCCCAAAGAAATGGGACAGGAGCAAAGAGCTCCCAGTCATATCTTCTGGGTTTTGAGGAGTGATTTTCTCTCTTCCTCTTGAAGGGGAAAAAGCTTTTTTCACTGGTACATTTAAAGTTACCCAAATATGGAGAAGTACCATTTCTGGACAAGTGCCACTGCAATACAGAGTGGTCAGAGGAACTAAACATTTAAACTCTTGAGAGGCCCGATATTTATTGTTGACCACTGATGCATGTCTCTGGAATATTGGGTGTTGCAAATAGGAGCAGAGGTGTAAACTTATTAAACACATTAAACCTGTAAAAACAACAATAAAAAAATTATTTTGGAGAAATTCTCTTAAAGTGGCAAGTCCAAAATAAAGCTTTTGGGGAATATCCTGGTTTGAATCTGTTATGGACCCCAGAAAATTATGTTCTTAAGCTAAACCACTGTGTATGTGTGGCCTTTTGGTTAGACTCAAGTAAGGGACCTTGATTAGATAACCTGATTAAATTGCTTTTATTTAGACTAAGTCAGTGAGTCATAACCCAGGTTAGGTCTCTGCCCTTTTGCTGGAATCTTATATAAACTAAGAATGGAACACAGAGAGACACAGAGCAAAGAGGCTGCAATTTTATTCTGCAATGTGAGAGAAAGGAGAAAGAAAGAAAGAGGTCATCAAGTTTCTTTTACAGCTGCAGAAAGAGTAGCCCCAAAAGGCTCAAGGAGAGAAGCTCTGGGAGAGAGAACTGATCACCCATAACAGAGCTCAAGGAGAAAGTAGAGAGAGACCAGCTTTGCCATGTGGCAGGATGCCAGGATCACCAATAGCTGCGTTTGGTGAGAAAGCGTCTCTAATGGTGCCTTGATTTGGGCATTTTCAAAGTCTTGGAGTGGTAAGAGTTTTCCCTAATGAAATTCTCATTATAAAAGCCAGTCCATTTCTGGTATACTGCATTGGCAACCTTTTAGAAAACCAAGACAAGAAGAAAGGCAATAATTTCCTTGGAAATAAATTAGAAACTATAGATTTAGTTATATTCTATATTCTATATGTGGGTAAACAAAGACACACATTTTTACAGTTCAGAAACATCTGGGGAAGTTTTATGTTCAGAGATTAAATTTGAAGTCTAAACAACTTAACATGGGGATGATAAACTTACTTGCAAAATGTGTTAGTATAATTCAAAACCAAAAGTGAAAAATAGCAATAACAATCCAAACTATTTCCCAAATTAGAAGATCTATTTTCTCAAGGAAAATCTTAAAGTGATTTCTACCTAACATGGGAAGTGAATATTCAGGTAATAGAGTAACTGTAATACACAGTTATCTTAGATTGATAAAAAAAATAGAATTACAGCATATGGATGATTACTGAGATAGACCAAATATTGAATTGAATATGTGGAAAAGTCTAAAATAAGACTATGATTTTATCTGGAGGGAAACCAGAATACTATAGCTCTTTCATGTATTTAAAGCCTTGTCCTTGATAACTGAATTCAAAGATTATTAGGTAAATCAGAGAGAAAACTCAAATATCTTTTAAAAAGTGGGAAAAAATGCAAATGCCTTTTTTTATTCCATTACCAAACCAGATATCTTTTGATTTGGTGTCGGCTGCCCACTTTCATGGATGTGAATGAAATTGTCTTTCACTAGATTAAGTCTACATGGAGCAAATAGTATCAATTAAAAGTGAGCATTGAGTTTCTCAGTGTTTGTGAGCAGTTAGAATAGTAAATGAAGGAAGCTCAAAGCTGATGACTGATTGAAATTTCAGGGTGACATTTTTTTATGATGTAAGCAAGCAGTCAATTGTAGGTTATGTGCTGACGGGCACAAGATTAACAATACAGAGAAGTAACTGTTAATTTTTAAATATTTACACATTAAGTAATAGACAATGGTGAATTCAATTTCATTTTTGGAAGATATCTTTAAGTTTTTTAATCATAGTAAACACAATTAACAATCAAACATAATCACTTCCTTTTCTTATTGCTCTTTAATATTATATTTCATTCTGTTCACCTATAAAGTAAGTGGTTTGCATAATACTGAAATCTCTGCTTTTTAGTCCAACCTTTCTCTATTTGCCTCATTGACCTTCAATGCATTACAAATCTAATCTCACTTAAAAGCATTCTAACAATTTCCTGCTCCTGTAAGTAATGTCTTTGCCGTCTGTCATTATTTCCCATTACTGTTTAATTTTGCTCCTGTATTATTTTTGTATTCCTCTGAAATGAAATTTAGAATAAAAAAACCTCTCAGAATTGCAATATTGTGAAAAGAAAGCAGACACTCTCTGTCATGTATATTATTATTTTGGTATTTATGCATGATGTAGGTGATGAAAAACTGTTAGCAAATTTTATGCTCATTTTCCTGTAATGTAGTGTTGATTTCTAATCACTTTTTTGGAGATTCTTTTCAGTTTCTCTTCCTAATACTGTTAAAAATATAAACTGCAATATAAAAGAAATGAGTCATAATTTCATAATGTTGGATATAGTGCTTATTTTCCAGAGGTAAAGCTTTCATGTAACAAAACTGGTATTTCACACCATGTATCACCTGAATCATAAATATCTTTTTATAAAAACATAACTGTTCACTGAGGTGAATACCCAGCATCCATTCATGCATGCAAGGAAGTTCCTCTTCCTTCTTCTACACCAAGGGCCACAAGGTAACCTCTTCAAAATAACTTCTGACTCTAGGGAAGACTCTTCTTATCTTAAGGTTTTCTTTCTTCTGATATGGCAATTGCTGCAGCTTCTTGTTGAAGCCACAAATAGGCCAAGGAGTTTGCTCTTACCCACTCCTTTGTGTCCCCTCTCCACACTTTGGTTCTAGATACTTTGTTTACTGTGCCATTAAAACACTAATTAATGCTTATATTGCTGAAAAAAAGACTTGGAATTTCTATATCAGATTTCAACTGTGCTATCAAATATAGGTATGTGCATATACAAGTGTCACAGAGTTTTACTAATTATGTTTAAATAAGAAATGTCTGTGAGATTTTATTTTTGGTATATATACATGGTGAGGGACTCAAGATCATTCCTTATTCAACATCTTATTCACTTGTTTTCCAATTTGAGTGAGTGGAGTTAGACTTAGTGTACAAAGTAGAATATCTCAGGTCACCTCAGCTTTCTTCAGTTAATAAAAATATTTGTGATGGAAATAAATGTTTTGTTTTGTCTTTCTTTTGGAGAAATCTAACTCTTTACCCCCATCCCATGATAATTTCAGGTCTTGTGGTTTTGTTGATGGTGATTGCAGAATGACATTATAACATGGTGATGTAAGACGTCCCCTGGAAAAAAATCTTCCCTCAGAATCAAGTGATAAAGTGACAAATTCCACTTGCTGAGAACTTTGGAGGCCAATAGAGACTGGAGAAAGACTCCACAAATGCTGAATCAAAGAAAAGGAAGAAAAATCAACAATAGTAGATAGGAAATTTCTACCTTGGATCTGCTGATACATTTCCCTCCCCTCAGTTAGTCCCACACAGCATGAGAGTTGCACACGGGCAATATGGCCCAGTCTCTTCCTCTATGGACACAAACTACAGAGCCACTCACAGAAGCCAGTTAGAACCTCATGGATATCCTGGCACAGTGCTCCAAGTCCATGGAGACCCAGGGCAGAACACAAGCCACTGAGGAGTGCTGCATATCAAAGGGCACACAGAAGGGTGGGATGAAGAAAGACCACAGCAGAACTGTTGGCATGATGTGCATTTGCTAAATCCAATTTCTTTTGGCTGGATCACCTAAGTGCAAAGTGGACTTTTCTGGAATGACCCACATTTTCTGGATTTATTCTATCTGGCTCCCTGGTGTGGGATACCATAATGTGGAAGAAAGTGAAGGCATAAGAGTCACAAAGGGAAAAAAAGGAGGGGTTAAACTGAACTGCTGTAAGACAAGAGAATTCTAGAACTGAAAAATGTAAAGAAAAGAGGAGACTTAATGAGGGGAAGAATTTAAACAATTCATGGAAGCTGGGGAGAAAATTCTGCACGAAAACAAACAGAACAGATCAAAGGCCCCAGAGAAGAAATGGAGGAAAAGAAGCTTTCCTCTGGAGGAGAAACCACTACACACAAAGTACAATTTTAAAAATTGTACCACCTACCCAAGGTAAGAATCAGAAGACGGAAAAGAGAAAATCTGAAGAGTTAAACAAGGGCAACTTTAAAGGCCTGGAATATGTTGGACCAAGCATCAAAGAAGAGCTGTAACACAAAGCCCATTAAAAATAAAAGCCTAGACAAGAGGAGAGACAGAGTTACCTCAGCATGACAATCAGAAGCCAGATATTAGCAAAAATTACAAGCCACACTAAGAAAGAGGAAGACATGGCTCAGTAAAGGGAACAAATTCAAGCTTCAATGGAAACACAGAATTTGGAACAACTAATCAAGAAATTCAAACAAATCCCCTAAATCAACTCAAGGAGATGAAAGAAAATATGCATAAAGAGATAAAGGATATTAGGTAGACAATGTGAGCGCATAAAGAATAAATCAAAAGCATACAAAGAAACATAACAGAAGTTATGCAGATGAAAGTCACAATAAAAGATTAAAATACACTAGAATCATACAATAGCAGACTTGAACAGGCAGAAGAATTAATCAGTGAATGAGAAGACAGGACAATTGAAATAATAATAAAGAGATAGAGAAAAAGATAGAAAAATCTGAGCACTGTCACAGGGATTTAGTGACAACAAAAAGCATACAAACATACTTGTCATGGTGTTGTTGTAGAATTTGAGAGAGGTTCAATTATTTGCGTATAGAGAGGCCAGGACTCAGGAATGATTTTGAGAAGGAAAAATGGTTTATTGACAGCCAGACTCGGAAGCTTTTTGTTTCAATTCCAAGCCCCGAACAAGATTTTTGAGTCCCTTTTATACAGAGAATAAAGCCCAAATGGTCCTTTTGTTTCAGTTCTCAATAGGCTTGAATTAGCATATATCTTCCACATCCTAGGTAAGCTTTTAGCATGGACTTCATACATTCTAGATAAGCTTTTAGCACATTTGGTTTGAATTTCCCTGAATATTTAAAGTTTATAGACTTTGCATTGTTCAACTTTTTTCTGGGACTGGATTCGTTGCCATGGTCACCAAGGGCAGGACCGCAGCCTCTTACCATTCCACACCCACAAGTTAGGACAGACAGTTTAGGTTAAGGTTATCTCTGAAGAGACAAAGAGCCTCCTACCCATAGCCCACCTCAGTGTCATAGAAGAAGAGAAGGGAAAAGGGGTAGAAAGGATATTTGAGGAAAGAGTTTGTCAAAAATGCCCCATCTCTTATGAAAGATATGCATATCCATGGACCAAGAATCTCAATGCATTCTGAACATAATACATCCAGTAGACCTACTCCATGATACATACTAATCAGAATGTCAAATTCCAAATACAAGGAGAGAATCCTGAAATCAGCAAAAGAAAGGGGATTCTTTGCATAAAAGGGACCCTCAATAAGTCTAGTGCTGATTTCTCATCAGAAACCATAACGATAAGAAGGCAATGGTATGATACATTTAATACTGAAAAAGAAAAACTGTCAGTAAAAATTCTTTATCTGACAAAACTGCCTTTCAAAAATGCAGGAGAGTTTAAAATATGCACAGATAAACAGAAACTGAAGAAGTATGTCAACAAAGGACCTTCCCTATAAGAATTACTAAAGGAAGTTCTGCTGATTTGTGATGGTCCCGACCCGCGGGACACTAACGAGGGCTTGGGGACCTGCTAAGGAGGAATGGTGGGACAAGAGACATGAAGAATGACAGCAAGACAGTGTTCTGATCAAGCTGCAAAATTTTATTGAGGGAACAAAGCATATATACTCTTGGGAAGGGGAGGAGCAGTGGGTGAGGAGGTGGAGGCTAGGGATTGGCTGCTGCTGTTGCTGGGGTAAGTGGCAGGGTTCAGGGATTGGTGGCTGCTGTTGCTGGGGTGGAAGGCAGACTTCAGTTTTGCGCCTTGCACCTGCGTACTGCTTTATCAGCCTAGGCAGTGGCGGGAAACGGAGAACAAAGGAGTGAGGAGGAAGAAGAATAAGGACGTGGGCTCTGCTCTGGTGGCCATGTTACTGGCATTGCTGAACTCAGTGTATACTCGTATTGACTGTTCCCAACATCTCCTCCCTTTTTCTTTTATTTGCACAGTACGGCTAGCTGAGGGAAGTAGAGGCCTCATTTCCCTGATGTAGACGGCTCTGATTTTTTCAGGAAGGGGTTTTATGGAGGGGGGTTTGCATAGGTAAATGCAGTATTCTCTTTGGCCCCACAGTTGCGCCTGTAGGCTGCCTTCAGCATCCTGTACAGGCACAATGCGATACGAGTTTATGCCTGTTTTTGGTTGCCTTCTAGGTCTTATTGCCTATTTTTGGCTGCCAACTGAATTTGGTTTGAGCCATACAGCTGCACCTGTCTTAGGTTGTCTCCCGGGAGATCTTACCCATCTTTGGCTGCCAGCTGGAGAAGCATTTTGCCTAGCGACCCTTGAGAGCAGAGCGAACCCCTATAAGAATGAGGCGTGCTTCTCAGAGAACAGTTAGGTTGTGCTTACCTCCAACTGTCTCCTGCAGTGCTGTGCCTTGCACTCAGCAGCTTATTGGCGGGGGGAGTTGATTTCATAGGGGAGGCAGTCTGGATGGTCCATAGATATACCCTGATCAGCAAGGTGGAGCCAGTGGTAATGCACCTGTATGGGCTTGCCAAGAGCAGAGTCAATTTGGTCTTTGACTAGCTGGATGATTCTTTTTATGGCCCAAGGTCCAAAGGATAGTATGAGAAGTATGGTTATTAATGGGCCCAGTATGGGGAGGATGTAAGGAAGGATTCCATTAAATCCCCAGGAGAAGTTCCCTTGGGTTTCCCTTTCTCTCTTACGTTTTGCTAGTCCCTCTCTGACTTGGGCCATATTGTCTCTAATAAGGCCAGAGTGGTTAACATAAAAGCAGCATTCTTCTCCTAGGGCTGCGCAAAGTCCCCCTTCTTTAAGGAAGAGGAGGTTTAAGCCTCTGCAATTTTGGAGGACAACTTCGGATAATGAGTTTAGGGAATTTTCTAAATGGGAAATGGAGCTTTCGAGGCGGGTTATGTCTTCATCGACTGCTCTCCTGATAGAGGAAAAGGATGTTTGTTGTGTAGTTAGGGTTGCAACCCCAGTGCCGGCTCCAGCAAGACCTAGAAGTGAAGCAATTGTAATAGCAGTGATGACTTCTCTCCTTTGTACATAGATTGGTAGAAGATGGCGCTGCCAGGAGTTAAAGAATTGGTTATCATTGTAAAAATAGATGCAAGGGAGTATGATGGCAAGCATGCAGGTTTCCTTGGTACTGTTAAGGGTTTGGACACTAAGGCATGGGGTGAGGCCGGTGGAAGAACACAGCCATTTTGTGTTATTAGGGGGTAATAGAAACTTTGCAGTTGTTTCAGGAGTAGCGGTAAGGTTGCAAAGGGTTTTCATGAAGGGGGTAATAGTGCCTCCGATTTTAGTGATACAGAGCCCGCTTTGAGAGACAGACTGGATTGTTAGTCCTACTCTCGTCTGGTTCCAATTACAAAAGGCGGGATTGCTGTCTGCGGAAGTTTGGTAAGAGGCATTGGTGGCTATAGCCTCGTAGAAGGGTGATACGGAGGAGAAACACAGCCAGCAATTCTGGGTAAGGTTGGGATTGGAGGAGTTTAGGGCATTAAACGTAGCATTAAAAGGGATATAAGTGGGTTTACGGGAGTAGGTGAGTGGGGTGGTAGGGGAGAAGAAGAAGCAGGTGTTGCGGTACAAAGGGAGTTGGCGGGAAGGGGAAGGGGATTAAAAACCTGATTGGGAATGATGGGGACTGGGGACAGCAAGAGGGAAACTTGATTTTTCTTGATAATGAAAAAGGTACCATAATCATAACTGGTCATCCAAAGCCGTATTCCCCAAGCACGGGTATGAAGCCATTGAATGTCATGGGGATTCTTAACTTGTAGGGTGATGTTTGGCCAATAGGGACTAACTAAAGAAATATGACGGTTGTAGAGAGGGGCTCCACGATATCCTACTCCTATAGATATGCATTCCCAATAAGGACAATAATAGTGTGCGGGATTGTGGCAGGAAGATGAGGAGGAGCCTAAAGAGGAAGGACAGATATAATAGCCAAAGAACGGGTGGCCAGGAATGGACCAGACGTCGCCAGTTGTGGCCCCCTGAACTGCATGGCAAGCAAGGGGGGAATTTTCACCAAAGCGGTACAGACAAGTGTGGGGGTAGTAAGGGAAAGTGTCTTTTTTCCCTCCTCTCGTGTAGGTATAACCTGAAGAGTTGCACATACCCATGCCGGAAAGGCAACAAACATGGAGTGTGAAAGACGGAGTACCTGAGGTGACGTTAAAGGCAAGGATAGTTTCCTGCTGCCAGAGGGACAAAGTCCAATTAACGGGCTGATGGCTGGGGTTGGTGAGTGCAACGGGGAGACAGAGGAGAAAAAGGGGGATGGTTTTGAGCAGAGAGAAGCCTAGTGAGTTCATTATGAGAGAAAGACGGCGAGGGAGGTGAAGATGGAGATGAGAAACAGAAAGGCGGTGGGAGTAGAATTCGCTGGCCGAGGTTCCAGTCTTTTGGGGCGACAGTGGCTAGACAGACGGCAGCAAATATTGTTAAGAAGGCAAAGGTTATGAGAAAGAAATAGAATATTAGTGGCTGTGGAGGAAGTGAGAAAAGCATTTGGAAGATGGAGTTGGGAATGGCGCTCTGATTGGAGGCTGCTCCGTTGTTGACTGAGACGGAAGACTTCTCGGTTGTTGACTGAGATAGAAGACTTCTCCGAGGTGTGGTTGCAAAGGCTGAACCAGGCACGTCTGGTTGAGGTAGTGTGTCCTCCTGATGTGGGCTGCCGCGATGACAGGGACTTATTGTAGATTCTTGAGTGAACTGTAAAAGAGAAGAGAGAGCTTTTCTCAGGGGGAGATTATCTCCCTGGAAGGATTAGTTTGCGGTTGGGAGAGTGGGGGGTTAACATGTTTTATTAATCTTTCTGGTAGCCGGCGAGGGCCATTTCCTTCTTGATCATATATGCAGGCAGAGCCTCGTCCCCAGATGATTATGGGGTCGGGCCCATTCCATTGCGATGTTAAAGGATCACGCCACATAACAGTAGCTTGCTGCGTTTGCGTGGCAGTGTGCCAGTGCCTGTCGGCTGCAGATTGCCCATTTGCATCCAAGGTAAGGAAATTGAGAACAAAAAGAGCATGATGCAGGAGTTCTCGTGGCCGCTGCTTGGAGAGGCCGAGAGAGCTTTCAGTTAGGCGGCTCAAGGTGTTCTTTAAAGTGCGATGGGCACGTTCTATAATACCTTGGCCTTGAGGGTTATATGGTATACCTGTAACGTGATTGATTTGTAGCTGTCGGCAAAAGGTTTGAAAGTTTTTTCCAATGTATCCAGGGCCATTGTCTGTTTTGATAACTTTGGGTTGACCCAGGATAGAAAAACAATGCAACAAGTGGGATATAACATGCTTTGAGGCTTCTCCTGACTGTAAGCTGGCTAGAATAAAACCGCTGTAGGTGTCAATGCAAACATGGATGTATTTAAGTTGCCCAAAGCTAGCGAGGTGAGTTACATCCATTTGCCAAATTTCATTTGGGATAAGTCCCCTGGGATTGACCCCTAGGTGAGGGACTGGCAATTGGGTTACACAATTTTTGCAGGTTTTAACAATTTCCCTCACTTGTTCTCTAGTGATATTGAATTTTTGACGGAGGGTGCTTGCATTTAGGTGGTGTTGTGCATGAGCTTGTGTGGCTGCAGTTGGAGGGGTGGAGAGGGTAAGGCATGCTAATCGGGTGGCGGCATCTGCCAGTGCATTTCCTTTAGCTAGGGGCCCAGGAAGGCCCTGATGAGCGCGGAGATGCCCGATGAAAAATGGGTGTTGCTGTGTAAGAATGGCCTTCTGGATCTTCGAGAATAGTGGCACAGCATTGCTGGATGGCTTAATAAAGGGGGTTGTCTCTAATAAAGGCACTGAATGAGCTATATATGCGCTATCAGTGTACAAGTTAAATGGCTGATTTGGGAGGTGGGAGAAAACCTGCAGGACTGCACAGAGTTCAACAAGTTGAGCTGAGGCATAAGGGGAAGATACGGAGAAGACCTGATCTTGGATAACACAGGCGGCGGTTCTGTTTGCGGAGCCATCAGTGAAAACTAAAAGAGCTGAGTCAATAGGTTTTTGTTTTGTGATTTTTGGAAAGATGAATGGGTGGATTTTGGCAAACTGAATTAATGGATCAGCTGGATAATGATTGTCAATGTCACCTGCGAAGGAGGAGCATGCAACGGCCCACTCATCGTCAGTTTGGAAAAGCCAATTTGTTCTTGTGTATATGGGACGATAAGGGAATCTGGGTCTTTACCAAAGAGTTGGCGGCTGGTTTGCTTTTAGTTATGAGAGCAGCAGTGAGAGAGAGATATGGCGAAAGTACTCGGGGGGGGGGGGGGTTAGCTGAGAGGTGAATCCAAAGTAATGGACGACCTCGCTTGTCCTGCTGGTTATGAAGTGACTGCCAGAAGACATCCGTTGGTGTATGGGTTGTAGCTAGAACTATAAACGCTAAAGGGTGGCTGTAGTCTATTTGATAACAAGTTTGAGTTTGAATGGTTTGGTTTATGGCCTCGAGCGCTCATACTGCCTCCATAGTTAAACTCCTGCGAGAGGAGGGGTTGGTGTCTCCCTTTAAAATTTCATTGAGTGGGAGAAGTACTTCTGTGGGTATTTTAAGATAGGGGCGAAGCCATTGGATGTCCCCTAAGAGTTTTTGGAAATCATGTAACGTTAGCAAATGAGAGGTTTGTAACTTAATACGAGGGGTAAGAACTCGCTGACCCCAAAGTTCGAACCCAAGGTAGGAGAAGGGATTGGAAGTTTGTATTTTATCGGGGGCTATTAAAAGGCCTTTTGCTGTTAGGTGTTTAAGAAGACTTTGGTAACAGGAATGGAGTTCGGTTGGGCATGATCCTGCTAACAAGATGTCATCCATGTAATGAAGAATATAAGTTTGTGGCCAAGCTTGCCTAATTGGATTAATTGCGGTGGCAACAAATTTCTGACACAAGGTGGGGCTATTGGCCATGACTTGTGGTAGGACTTTCCATTGAAATCGGGGCATGGGACCTTGGAAATTAATTTGAGGAACGCTAAAGGCAAAATGCTGCCTGTCCTCAGGGTGAAGGGGTATGGAGAAAAAGCAATCTTTTAAATCTATAACTATTTTGTGAAAATTGGAAGGGATTGCAGCTGGTGAAGGGAGGCCGGGTTGTAAGGCCCCATGGGAACCATTGCCTTATTGATGGCCTGTAAATCTTGTAGCAGTCTCCATTTACCCGATTTCTTTTTTATAACGAAAATGGGGGTATTCCAGGGGGACTGGGTAGGCTCGATGTGCCCAGCAGCAAGTTGTTCCTGTATTAACTCTATGGCTGCTAGGGTTTTTTCTAGGGTTAGAGGCCATTGATCAACCCATACTGGCTGCGTATTTCTCCAGGAAATCTTTTCAGCATGGGGTACAGGAATGTCAACGGCCATTATGTTAAATACTGGGGGAACCCAAGTCCTGTTTTATCTACATTAGGTTTTACTGAGATAGGTTGTTTAATGCCTTGATTACTTTTACCTAAGCCTTTACCAGGGAGGAAGTCCATATTAGCATTTGGGCAGCGATGGTGTTATTGGGGCTGCACATAAAGACTTTCATTTGGGCAAGGATATCCCTACCCCACAGATTAACGGGGAGGTTAGGAAGAACATACGGAACAACTGTGCCTTTGTTTCCTTCATTATCTTCCCAATTCAGAGTCTGGGAACTTTGAAGGGGGTTGGTGCTTTCACCTATCCCTTGTAAATGGGTGGCAGCCGTGGTAAGGGGCCAGGATTTAGGCCAGTGATATGAGGAGATAACTGTGGCATTGGCTCCTGTATCTAATATACCCTCAAAAGATTTGCCATTTAGTTTTAATTTTAGCGTGGGCCGATTATGAGTTATGGCTTGAGCCCAGAAAACATCAGAGGAACCAGGGCTTTCAGAGGTATGCTGCAGCTTTTTGAAATTTGTATTAATTTGATGTAAGGGGAAGATAGTAAGCTGCGCTATTTGTGAGCCAGCGGGGTTGGGGACTATATTATGTGAGGTTGCTACAATTATTTTTATTTCACCTTTAAAATTATTGTTTAGTACTCCTGGGAGGACTTGAACCCCTCTTAAGGAGGTGCTGGCTCTGCCCAAGATAAGGCTGAAAGTGTTTGAGGGTAACGGCCCATATACTCCCGTTGGAATGGGGAGAGGACTAGATTCTGGGGTTAATACTGATTCAGAGGTGGCACAGAGGTCCAATCCTGCGCTTCCTGTTGTTGCTCTCCATAAGTCGGAGATGCGGCAGGATGGTGAACCGTTGGAAGTGCGGATATCGCAGGAGAAGAGGGCTGAACAAACCTTACTGCCCCGGGGTTTGTTCTGGGTGGGGCCTGGGGCTGGCCGGGATAAGAGTTTCCCAGCCTCCTTGGTCTGATGGGTTGGCCATAGAATCAACCTTAGAATGGCACTCAGAGGCCCAATGATACCTCTTTTTGCATCGCAGGCAGATAGTGGATGGTCGGCGTCATGGAGGAATCCCAGGAATGGTTTCAAGGAGAATGGTTAGTTGGTGGGGCTGAGTTTTCAAAGGGCAATCTCTGGCAAAGTGGCCGGGCTGTTTGTAATAAAAACAGGGAGGGGAGTTAGGGTTTTCTAAGCTCTTTTTTAGGTTCTGAAAGGCTGCACCAACGGCTAGGCCAATAGTTTTTGTGGGAGTAACATTGGCACAAAGTTTCACATAATTGTTGAGGTTAGTGTTGCGAAACGGCCGGATGGCGTGCTGACAGGCCTTGTTGGCATTTTCAAAGGCTAGTTGCTTAATAAAGTCACTGCTGCTTTCAGAACTGCCGAATAGATGCTCTGCAGTGGCCTGTAGGCGGCTGAGGAAGTCAGCAAACGGTTCCTCTGGCCCTTGGGTAAGCCTGGCTAAGGAGGAAGTTGAGGCGATTTTTTGAGGAAGCTTTCTCCAGGCCTTAAGGGCTGCCATTTGGACTTGAGAGAGGAGACCAGCGCTAAACTGTGCTTGAATTGAGCTGGGTTGGTATACTCCTTGTCCCATAAATTTTTTTAGGGTCCAACTTTTTGCCTCGGCCTTGTTAGCATTGCAGAGGGCAAAGGCTCTGGCATTGTCCTCATATTCACATTTCCAGGTGATATAATCACCACCTGAGAGTGTGGAGTGAGCTAGTTGAAACCAGTCGTTGGGAATGAGCTCTTGTTCACTTAAGCCTTCTATGAGGGCGAGCATGAAGGGGGCAGTAGCACTGTAAGAGTGTACTGCCTTTTTTAATTTTTCAAGGTATTTTAGGCTGAGGGGTTTATAGTTTATGGTAGCGGCAGCGGACCCGCGGGCTGGGACCATGGCGGCGGCGGCGGTGGTGGCGGCGGGCACGGGGGCTGGGGCTGGAGCCGGAGGAGCCGGCAGAGCTGGCGGAGGAGCCAAGGAAGGAGTAGAGTTAAAAGGGCCCAATTCTAAGGAAGGACGAACGCTACTGACGGGCTGATTGCATTCCTCATTGGAATAGGAGTTATTGTTTTCATCATCAGAGTCGTCTAGGACTATGATGGTGCGATCGCCATTTTGTGAGCTGGAGCTGGGCTGTTCCGTGCCGCCATTTTGTGAACTAAGACTGGGCTGTTCTGCGCTGCCATTTTGTGAACTTAACGGCTGGCGGGCGTGGTCAGATGTGGCGGGGGAGCGCCGGGTTTGACTCCAAAGGACAGGAATGGTGAGTGCTGGGCCCCTGGGCTCCTCTTTTGGTAAGGTGAGAGATACTAGGGTTTGGTAAGAGATTACATGTGATGAGCGAAGGTTAGTAAGGGACTGAGATCTAGAGAAGGAGTATGAGTAACTGGGAAGAGGAAGGGATTTGTTGAGGAGAGAGGATATGGGGGGGGTTGAAGGTTGGGAATTCTCGAGGCTTGAGAAGGGGAGGAGGGTGGTGCTCTATAGGCTCAGTGTTAGTTGAGGGTTCGGGCAGGGTGGAGGGAATTTCTTCTGGGAGTAGAATTAAGTTTTCAGGGGCTGAGGGCGTTATTCCCTCTTCAAATGAGCGGAGGCCCATGCTATCTGGGTCCTCATTTCCTTGATTTTGTTCACCACAAATGGAGCCGCAGGCGGACACGGCCCGAGAGGGTGCCTGAGACTTAAGAATGGTTTCGCCCTCTGCAATAATTTCACTGATATCAGGGTAACGAGGCGAGACTCTGATAATTTCCTGAACCAACTGCCAATAACTAAAGGTGGTGACCGGAATCTTAGATGGACCAAAAGTTTTATAATAATCATTTAAGCAATTGCCTACCCTCTTCCAACATTTTTCATCTACAGTGCCCTCTTCAGGGAACCAGGGGCATGTTTTGAGAATAAATTTGAAAAATTCGAGAAGACTCTTTTTCTTAACCTTGATTCCTCGTGTTTTGAGTGCCTCTTTAATCTGACTAACAAACAACAAATGAGAAGATTGTTCCTGTCCCATGACAATAAATTTTAGAGGTTTTTTTAATGAATTTACTTACTTGTTCCTTGTTCCGACGGCGGGGGCCCTTTCTTGGGGTTGACTTGCTCCTTCCCCTCAACTTTTTCTCACCGCTGTTGGCTGACCTTTGCTGTGGTCGAAGTGATGAGAGTGCTCTCGAACGTGGTGAAGCGGTGTTCCACTCTCAGCACGGTTCTCCGGGCCCCACGTTGGGCACCAGCTGTGACGGTCCCGACCCGCGGGACACTAACGAGGGCTTGGAGACCTGCTAAGGAGGAATGGTGGGACAAGAGACACGAAGAATGATAGCAAGACAGTTTTCTGATCAAGCTGCGAAATTTTATTGAGGGAACAAAGCATATATACTCTTGGGAAGGGGAGGAGCAGTGGGTGAGGAGGTGGAGGCTAGGGATTGGCTGCCGCTGTTGCTGGGGTAAGTGGCAGGGTTCAGGGATTGATGGCTGCTGTTGCTGGGGTGGAAGGCAGACTTCAGTTTCACGCCTTGCACCTGCGTACTGCTTTATCAGCCTAGGCAGTGGCGGGAAACGGAGAACAAAGGAGTGGGGAGGAAGAAGAATAAGGAAGTGGGCTCCGCTCTGGTGGCCATGTTACTGGCATTACTGAACTCAGTGTATACTAGTATTGACTGCTCCTAACACAGAATGAAAGGAAAAAATAGGAGAGAGTAGCTTGGAGTGGTGTAAAGAAATGAAAATTTTCAGTAAGGGTAACTAAAAGAGTAAATGTAAAACCCAAAGTCACTGTATCTTCAATGTACAACTCTACAGGTTAATTCCTATAAGAGTCAGAATGCAATAGAACAAGACAAAGACATATTTCCTGACAATGGACATGCAAACTATCAAGTAGTAAGATGGGAAAAATATAACATAAAGAAAGGAAATAGTGGGGTATGGGAGCAGAAAGGATGCATGCTATTGAAACTAAGTCAGTATCTTTACAAATCAGTAGATTATAGATGTAAGTTATATAATATGAACCATAGGGTACTAACAAAGAAGCTATTTAAAAATATACAGAAACAAATGAGAAAGCGATCAATTAGATACATAACAAAGATGAACTATACAGAAAAAGAATTTGCAATAAAGGAAAAGAGAGACAAAAAAGATATATGTAAAAAACCAAAGGACAAAATGGCTGAAGTATTTCCTTTACAGTAGTAACAGAGGATGTTTATCAAAAGACCCAGAATGGCAGAATGGATAAGAAAGCATGTCCATTTATATGTTGTTTACAAGAGACTCATGATCAACTTCTGGGAAGATGGTGAACTAGAAAGACATGGGACTCTTCTCCTCTAGAAAAATAGCTAGAGTACAGGCTAAAACAGCCTAGGAAAATATCTCCTAGGGTTTAGAACACAAGGCAAAGGACGCCCCCAGAGGAGAGAGGGACAAAGAAGGAAAACTGCAACTACAGAACTGTAAGTTGAAATGAGTGGCTGCTGAAGTTGGCACCCTCCCCCCACACTAAAGACACTTTAGAATTCTCAGGCCTCTGGGGCTACAGTTACAGACATAGGCACTCTGGGGATCTACCAACCCAGGAAAGGGAAGAGAGAGGGACACAGCCTAAGGCTGACTCAGCTTCTGACCCATAAATTTGGTCTGCTATGTCCCACCAGCCCATCCAGGCCAGGTGGGACCACACTGTGGTTTGCCCTGAGAGCTGGCACAGGACTAGAGAAATCCAATTCTCACAAACTCCCTCTCTCTTGGCCAGGACTGTTTATTGAGGACACACCTACTCAGGGAAGGGGAGATAGGGACACAGCCTAAGGTTGACTCAACTTTGACTCACAAATTTGGCCTGCCATATTCCTAGAACCCTTCCAGTCTGGATAGGACTGTGCCATTGTATACCTTGGGAGCCCACAAGGGGCTAAATATATATTACCCTCCCAATCTTCTTCTCTACTAAGGAGGACTGATTATCGAGGACTCAGAGGAGAGTAGAAATATTTCCTACCTGAGAAAGGGGAGGGGGCTGCCAGGTAAGGCTGGAGAACTGTCTCAGAGAAAGTTACAAGACTTACAAGACTCTTCACCTTCAGGCAGGAAGCTCTATCACATTGATTCTGATCTGTGTTGCAACAAATATATTCTGACCACTCATTGAACTGAAAGCTGCCAAAGAGTGCCATCTGCAGGCAGAACAAAGAAGTGCATGCAACAAATTTAAAAATAAGTAGAAGAGGCTTCTTCTGGCCTCATAGCTTCCTTCTCCAAGTTCCTATGAAACAAGTCTACAACCAATTGCTGGGTCCAGTGCCCAGTTATGAGCTATTAGCAGGGTCAATCCTGATAATCCAGGTCAAGCCAAGAATCAAAGAGCAGTGTAATACATAGCCTCCTGCCATTAAATATCTACAAAATAGAAAGTAACTGAGCATCTGAGTAAACTACATTCTAATCAGATACCCAGACATCAGCAAAAAATTAGAAGCCACACTAAGAAAATAGAAAGCCTGGCCCAAGAATAGGAATATATCAAAGCCCCAAAAGAGATGCATGTTTTGAGAGAACTAATTAGTGACATATGTACATATTTCCAAAATCAAACAATGAGTTGCAAGATAATATGGTTAAAGAAATAAATGACATCAAGAAGACATTGAGCAAGCACAAAGAAGAATTTGAAATCCTGAACAGAAAATTAACAGAACTCATGGAATGAATGACACAACAGTTGAGAACAAAAACCCATTAGAGGAATACAACAGCAGACTAGAAATGAGAGAAGATAGTATAAGTGCTTCAGAAGAACTGAAATTGAAGACAGAAAAGAACACAGAAAGGAAAGAATGGAAAAAATTGAACAGGAGCTTAGAGAGTTTGATGACAACATGAAACACAACAACATATATATCATGGGAGTTCCAGAAGGAGAAGAGAAGGGAAAAGGGACAGAAGGAGTATTTGAGGAAATAATAGCTGAAAATTTCCCAACTCTCAAGAAAGAAATGAATTTACTTGTCCAAGAAATACATCATACCCCAATCAGAATAAATCCCAATAGACTTACTCCAAGACACATACTACTGAGAATGTCAAATGTCAAAGACAAATAGAAAATTTTCAGAGCAGCAAGGGAGAAGCAAACCATCACATACAAGGGGTACCCAGTAAGACTTAGAGAGGATTTCTCTTCAAGAACCATAGAAGAAGAAGTCAGTGGCATGATACAATTAGAAACTGAAAGAGAAAAATTGCCAGCTGAGAGTTCTTTATCCAGCAAAATTGTCCTTCAAATATGAAGGCGAGTACAAAATATTCACAAACAAACAGAAACTAAGAGAGCCTGCAAAAAAAGGATCCGTCTTTGCAGGAAATATTAAAGGAAGCCTTAGAACCTGAAAGAAAAGGGCAGGAGAGAAAGCCTTGAAGGAGAGTATAGAAGAAAGAATAAAAAGACAAAAAAATATATGATATGACATATGAAAACCAAAGAATAAAATGGTGGATGTAAATAGTCATTTACAGTAACATCATTGAATGTGAATGGATTAAACTCCTCAATCAAAACATACAGGCTGACAGAATGGACAAAATAGAACATGAGGCATCCATATGCTGCTTAGAAAAAACTCATCTTTCACCCAGGGATACAAAATGACTAAAAGTGAAAAGCTGGAAAAAGATACTCCATGCAAATTGTAACCAAGAAAGAGCAGGGGTAGCTATACTAATATCAGACAAAACAGACTTTATATACAAAAAGGATATAAGAAATACAGAAGGCCATTATATGTTAATAAAAAGGACAACCCACCAGGAAGATATAACAGCCATAAATATCTATGCACCTAATTAGGGTGCCTCAAAATACATGAGACAAACTGGCAAAACTGAAGGGAAAAATAGACATCTCTACAATAATCACTGGAGTCTTCAACACCCCAATCACAACATTAGAACAACTAGACAGAAGATAAAAAAGATCATGGTACTGGTATAAAGAGAGACATATCAATCAGTGGGATAGAATTTAGAATACAAAATTAAACCCTCACCTGTACAGCCAACTGGGTTTGTACAAACCTACAAGTTAATATTAATGGGACAAAACAGTCTCTTCAAAATATGGTGCTGAAGAATTGGATGTCTATAACCAAAAGAATGAAAGAGGGCCCCTATCTCACTCCCTATACAAGAATCAACTCAAAATGGAATTAAAAAAATCTAAATATAAAAGCCAGGACCATAAAGCTACTAGAAGAAAATGTAGGGAAACATCTTAAGGACCTACTAGTAGGTATTGGTTTCTTGGACCTTATACCCAAAGAATGTAGGACAAAATAAAAAAATAGATAAATGGAACCTCCTTAAAATTAAACACTTTTGCACCTCATAGGAATTTGTCAAAAGAGTGAAAAGGCAGCCAACTCAATGGTAGAAAATATTTGGAAATCAGATATCCAATAAGCATTTAATATCCAGGATATATAAATAGATGTTACAACTCAAAAATAAGAAGACAAATGACCCAATTAAAAAATAGGCAAAAGAATTGTATAGACATTTGTCCAAAGAAGAAATACAACTGGAAAAAAAAAAAATACACACAAGAATTGCTCAACATTGTGAATGATTAGGGAAATGCAAATCAAAACTACAATGAGATGTCATTTCACACTTATCAGAATGGCCACTATTAAAAAGACAGAAAACTACAAGTGTTGGAAAGGATGTGGAGAGATAGGAGCACTTATTCACTGTTGGTGGGAATGTAGAATGGTACAGCCACTGTGGAGGACTGTTTGGCAGTTCCTAAAGAAGTTGAATATAGTCTTGTCACATGACCTTGCAATACCACTACTGGGTATATACCCAGAACAACTGAGAGTAGTGGCATGAACAAATATCTGCACACCAAATGTTCATAGTGGCATTAGTCACAATTGCCAAAATTTGGAAACAACCCAGGTACCCATCGATGGATGAATGGTTAAACAAATTGTGGTGTACTTACACTATGGAATATTATGCAGCCATAAAAAGAAATGAAGTCATAAACCATATGACAACTTGGGTGAACCTGAAGGAAACTGAAGTAAAGTAAGTCAGACACAAAAGGACAAATATTTTATGACAGCATTAATATGAACCAAATATATTGTGTAAAATATTGTGTGATGCAAAAAAAAAACACAACTATATGTATTGAGTACTTAAAAAAAAGAAAGAGAGAGACTTGCCTTAGACCTAAAGACAAAAATAAGTTGAAAGTGAAAGATGGAAAATAATAGTCCATGGAAATTGTAATTAAAGAAGAGCCTTCATAGTGTGGCAGTTTGGGATTATTGTACAAATCCCAAAAAGAGAAAGATTATGTTTGTAAACAAATCTATTTCTCTGGTTGTACCCTTTGATTGCATTAAATTCAACTGAGGTATATTTGATTAGATTACCTATACAGAGGTTTTTTTATTTGACTATATCAATGGTTGTGACTCAGGTTAAGTTTCTGCCCCCTTCTGGGTCTGATATAAACATACACTCAGACAGACACACAGTAAGAGAGAAGTTTGTCAGTTTTGGTAGTGCCATGTGACAGAAAGAAAAAGGCTCGAGTGGCTCAGGTTCCAAGGAGAGATGAGCCATTCACCTGATAGTTTGCAGCTAACCTTGGGAAGAGAGCAGAACAGCTGAGACTGATATAGAAGGTCAGGAAAGAAACAAACCTTTTGCCAGGAGAGAAAGGACAGCAGTGAGGAGAGACGTCAGGCCAAGGTGTGGCTCACGGCAGTGGCAGGACTCGGCACACGCCAGGCGCCGGCGTGGGCCAGCCCGGGCGGCAGGCTCGGGCGTACTGCCCTCTGCCGAGAGGGGAAACCGGGCGCTTTCCCGCCCTCCCCTCGCTCCCCCGCCACGATCCGGCCGCTGCCTGCGCCTCTCTCTCAACCCCCCGCTCCAGGGGCCTCCGCGAGAGGCCGCCGCCATAGAGGAACCCCTCCTTCCCCCCTCCCACAACACCCAAGTGCAGACATAATCACCACTTGCCACACCCCTCCCGGCAGGGCGCAGGCACGCCTGGCAGTCACAGCTTGCCAGCCCCCAGCCCGCCCCTTGCCGGCCCCCCTCTGCCCCGTCTCCGCCCACTGGCCTGGACAGCGACATCTCCCAGCCATATTAGGGCATAAAGTCCATTCCCACCAATCCACACTTGCCCCAGGCCAGCCCCGCCTCTGCTCCCCCAGACTTATATTTGCAAGCACTTCCTCAATAAACAGACCTGCGCATAGTCCTCGTCTCCCTGGCGTTCTTCATTGCGTCGCGCGTCCCCACCAAACCTGAGCGGGAGAAGGGGCCTTGAGGCTTTGTGCCCGCTCCTCCTTCGCCCGCGCGGCAGCCCCATCCAGAGAGCCCGCCCGGCCAGCCTCGCCGGCCCTCCCGGAGGCCCGAAACCGCCCTCACAGCAGGATCACTTGAACACAAAGCCTCAAGGGGTTGGACCCAGGCTGCTCAGGAGAAAGAGGAGTCCTGATGGGGAAGAAGAGACCAAGCAGAGGTCACCCATCATCTTTCTTCAATACATGACAGCTGACTTTGTTGAGAGGACACCTCTTATGTTGCCTGGAATCAGATGTTTTATGGCCTATAAGCTTTTGCCCCAAATAAATAATCTTTATAAAAGCCAACAGATTTCTGGTACTTTGTATCAGTACCACTTTGGCAGACTAATACAGGTAGCCATACTATTATCTGACAAAATTAACTTTAAGTCAAAAGCTGTTACAAGAGACAAAGGACACTATATATTAATAATAGAGGCAAGCCACAAAAAAGAAATAACAGCTATAATATTAATGTACCTAAGTATGGTGCCATAAAATACATCAGGAAAAACTGTCAAGACTGAAGGAAGAAATATACACTTCTACAATAATAATTGGAGACTTCAATACACCACCCTCATTGGTAGCTTGAACATCTAGACAGAGGATCAATAAGGAAACAGAACCTTGAATAATATGATAAATGAATTAGACCTAACAGATATATGCAGAACATTGCATCCCATAAAGGAGGATACACATTTTTCTCAAGTGCACATCAATTACTCTCCTGGTTAGATAACATATTGGGTCATAAACCCAATATTAATTAGTTGAAAGATTGAAATTATTCAGGAAAATTTCTCTGAACATGATGGACTGAAGCTGGTAATCAATAACAGGCAGAGAACTGGAAAATCCACAAATATATGGACATTAAATAACCAACTTCTTTTTTTATTACTACCCAGGTCTTTATTTCTTCATGCTACTTTAAACCACTGTCTGTTGTCCTTTAGTTTCAATTTGAAGAGATCCTTTAGCATTGCTTGTAGGGCAGGTCTAGTGGTGATGAACTCCCTACAGCTTTTGTTTATCTGAGAATGCCTTAATCTCTCCCTTATTTTTGAAGGAACAGCTCATTGGATATAAAATTCTTGGTTCACAATTGTTTTCCTTCAGTACTTTTGCCACTGTGCCTCCAGGGTTCTTGATGAGAAATTGACAATTTTATTGGGATTCCTTTTTATGTAAAACATGGTTTTTCTCTTGCAACTTTCAGAAATTTCTCCTTGTCTTTTGCATTTGATATTATGATCAACATATGATGGAGTTTATTTTTCTTCATGTTGATCCTGTTTTGTGTTGTCTGATCTTCTTAGAAGTGCATATTTAAGTCTTTGGCTAAGTTTTGAATATTCTGTCATTATTTCTTTGACTATCCTTTCTACCCCTTTCTTTCTTCACCTTCTGGGATTCCCATAATGTCCATGTTGGTGCATTTAATGGTGTCCCTTAGCTGTCTTAGGCCATTTTTGCTTTTATATTTCTTTTTCCTTTCTGCTCTTCAGCCTTGACTCATTTCAAGTGTCTTGTCTTGAAGTTCGATGATTCTTTCTTCTGCCAGCTCCATTCTGCTCTTGAAACTCTCCTGGGAATTTTTCATTTCACTTATTGTGGTTTTCAACTCCAATAGTTCTGTTTGGTTCCTTTACAGAATTTCTATCTCTTAGACACTCATATTTTCCATTCATTTTTTCCTTGATATCCTGTCATTCTTTTTCTATACTTTTCTTCATCTCCTTAAGCATTCTTAAGATTATTTTTTTAAAAGAGTTTGCTTGGTATTTCCACATTCTTGTCTTCTTTGCTGGTGTTTTCTGTATTTTTATCCCCTTCCTTTGGATATCCCCTTCCTGTTTCTTTATCTTATACTCCTTTGTTGCCCACTGTACTTTTTAGATTTTTAGCATGTTAATTTTGGGGTTTACTCCCTGGGATGTCTGTTTCCTGGTTTTATAAGCAGCTGGTGATAAGACATAGATTTTCTTGAGCTTCAGTCCTCCTACCAAGAATGTCAGTCTGAGAGGAATGTGGTGTGCAGGGTTTTCCTTGTTTTCCTGAGCCTCTATCTTGCCCTGGGCTTTTGCTTGTTAGTAGTTTTGGAGTTTCCCTTTTTATAGGAGTGTGGTTGTTGCTTCTGTTTCCCATGGGGACAAACCTCCCTCTCCCAAGTTTCTGAAGCTGGCAGGTCTTTGTCCCAGACTGTCCATCTTTATAGATTTTTATATCCTTTTCATTACCTCATTCTGCTTTTGTCTTGTGGGAAAATTCTGGGGGAGGGGCACTCCAGGAAGAACCTTCCCAATTTATTCTTTCCCTGGAAAAATAGTTCTAGAGATGGAATAGGGGAACAGACTGGCTTCAAAGTTCCTTGCAGAGGATGTCAGGAAGGGTGCCAAAAACTTCTCCAGCACCTCCCCAAAGCTGAGTTTTCCTGGCCTTCTCAACAAAATGTAGCACTTCAGCTTACTTTCCCCCACAGCCATGAGAAAGCCTGTGTCTTTAAGTCTCTACAGCCTCCGCTCCTGTCTGGGGAGAGTTGAAACAATGGCTGTCTTTGTACAAGTTGGGTTGAAACAATAGTTGCCCTCAGAGCTGGGACCCAGCAATCCAAATTCACCATCAAAAGCCATGATCAGTGACTGCCCATGCACATCCCGTTCTTGGGGAAGAGGATTTTCATGTCCCTTTCTGTCTGCAGCAGCTAACCAGGGACCTGCCTGTTTAATAGTTGTTTTGGGGAGTCCTGGAGCACCCTACTCCACCATTTCCCTGGAAATCTGGGCAAAATCTTTGTAGTCACAAAAATAAACATTATTTATAAATGTTTGTAATGCTTTGGTGCAGGAGTTTCAAATTTGAGAACTTTCGTGAAGTTTGGCAACTGGAACATGCTGGAACAGGAATTACTAAAGTCTATCTTTGAAATAAAATGTGATGGGATAGTGAATGTATTAGCTGCAGGATATTTAGAAATGATTGTGTCCAATTAAGCACGCATAGAAGGAAAAGTGCATGTTTCTTTTGTAGACAACAAGACACTATTGAACACTGGAGACTGGTGAATGATGTTGTAGAACCCAGGACCTGGGACATCATCCTGTTTATAGTAAAATCTCTTGGCTTGGCTGTTAAATCCTTTTTTTTTTTTTCTGAATCTGAAATTTGAAAGGAATGGAGGACTGTGTAGGATACGCAGCAGTGAAAACTTTCTGTAATTTGCTGCCATGTCTGGAATATTTTCCAGCGTGTTGGTTTCATTGTTCAGGGTCATCCATGTTAGCAAGGTTCAGAGATATGTTCTGTCTATTCAATGAAAACTTCTACTCCATGTTCTCCTAAGCACCTTTGAAGTAAAGATGAAAGCAGGTGAAGTCCAGGTGTGCCTCCGTAGTATAGTTCCATGTACAAATGTTCATAACAGGATGTCACAGGCCTGGAATAGAAGCTCTGAGAGGAAGAGGACACAGAGAGCACATGTCCAGGGAGGGGCAGGGCCCCGATTCTCCTCACAACACCCTCGGATTTCCATCTGCCTCCTCACCCACCTGTGGTGGACGTCCCATTCCCAGCAAGCCCAAGGGGTGCCCCAGGTTCTCCTCTCCATGACTTGTGGATGTCCCCCAGCAAGAACTGCCTCCTACCTTGTCAAGTCCTCCAGGGCTGAATCTAAATAACCCATTTTTTTTTTTTAAGATTTATTTATTCTATCCCCTTGCAGCTTGCACTTTTTCTTTTTCTTGTTTTTTGTTCTCTCTTCTCTGTGTCCAATTTGCTGTGTTTTTTTTTCTTTCTGTATCTCCTTATCTCCTTTTTTGTTGTGTTATCTTGCTGCACTAGCTCTCTGTGGTATACAGGCTGTCAGCTCTCCATGGCACCATGGGCCAGCTTTGCCTTCACAAGGAGACCCTGGGATGTGACCAGAGTCTCCCATATGGTAGATGGGAGCCCAACTGATTGAGCCATAGCCACTTCCCTAAATAACCCACTTTTAAACAATAGTGGCTCAAAGAAGACATGGCAAGATTAATTAGTGAGTATCTTGAGATGAATAAAAATGAGACTACAACATCTCAAAACTTAATAGATACAGTATAGGTAGTGCTGGGAGGGAAATTTATAGCCCAAAATGCTTACATTGAAACATAAGGAAGAGCTAAAGTCAAAGACATAACTGCTCACCTGGAGGAACTAGAAAAAAAAAAAATATACCAAACTAAACCCAAAGCAAGCAGAAAGAAATAACAGAGATTAGAGCAGAAATAAATAAAATGGAGAACAAAATCAATAGAGATCTTTTTTTTTTTTAAGGTTGGTTCTTTGGAAAGATCAATAAAATTGACAAACCCTTAGCTGGACTGACAAAGATAAAAGAGAAAAGGCACAAACAAAATCAGAAATGAGAGGGAGAACACTATTTACCCCAAAGAAATAAAAAGTATTGTAAGAGGATACCATGAACAATTGTATGCCAGAAAATTAAACGAGCTAAATGAAATGAAAAAAATTCATAAAAACACATGAACAACCTACACTGTAGAAGCCAAAGAGGGTCTCATGCAAGTAAAGCCAAATGCAAATAAAGAGGTTAAGTCAGTGATCAAAAACATCCAACAAAGAAAATCCAAGGACCAGATGTCCTCAGAGGTGAATTCTACCAATCATTCTAGGAATAATTAATATAAATTTGCACAAATTTCCAAAGTGACTTTTTGAAGAATTTTAACAGGATGGAACACAATTCATTCAAAGCCAGATAAAAATATTGCAAGAAAAGAAAATTACAGACCAATTTATCTTATGAATATAGATACAAAGATCCTCTACAAAACACTTGCAAATAAAATCCAACAGCACATCAGAAAAAGCATAAAAATGGCCTAGTGGATTTATTCCAGATATGCATAGATGTTTTTCAGCAAAATAAAAGCAATTAATGTAATACACCACATAAATACAATGAAGGGGGAAGAAACACATAATCATCTTCATTGATGCAGAAAGGCCATTTGACAAAATCTAGCATCCTTTCTTGATAAAACTTAGAAAAATAGGAATAGAAGGAAACTTTCTCAACATGGTAAAGTGCCTTTATGAAAAATCCACAGATGACATCATTCTCAATGGTAAAAATGGAAAGCTTTCTGTCTAAGATCTTGAGCAAGACATGGATATTCACTGTCACCACTGTTATTCACCATTATACTGGAAGATCTAGCCAGAGCATTTAGACAAGAAAATAAATAAAATGCATTGATATTGGAAAGGAAAAAGTAAAGCTTTCACTGTTTGCAGATGCCATGATCCTATACATAGAAAACCTCAAAAATATACAAAAAAAATCTATTAGAGATAATAAAAAAATTCAGCAAAGTGATCCAAGATGAACATGTAAGAATCAATAGTGTTTCTATATACTAGCAGTGAGCACTCTGAGTACTAAATCAAGAAAACAATTCCATTACCATAGCAACTAAATGAATGAAATATCTAAGAATGAATTTAACCAAAGATGTAAAGGACCTGTACATAGAAACTATAAGAATTACTAAAAGAAATCAAAGAAGACCTAAATGAATAGAAAGACATTGCAGGCTCATGAACTGGAAGACTAAATACCATTAAAACATCAAAATGATTTTTGTATGAACATACCATCTTTTCACATTTGTAAATAATGTTACTATGAACATCAGGGTGTAAATTTTGGTTCGAGCTCCTGCTTTCAAATTTTTGGGTATACACTTACGTATCAGGATTGCTACCCAAAATGATGTACAGATTCCATGAAAACCTAACCAAAATTCCAACAGCCTACTTTGCAGAAATGGAAAAGCCACTTATTAAATTTATTTACAAGGGTAAATTTCCTTAAATTGCAAAACTTGAAAAGAAGAACAAAGTTAGAGGACTCACACTTCCTGAATGTAAGGTTTATTACAAGGTTACAGTGGTCAAGATAGCAGGGCACTGGGACAAGAAAAGAGATACCAAACAAAGGAATCAAATTGGAATCAAATTCAGAAATAGACCCTCTCATCAAGAGCCAATTGATATTTGACAAAGCTGCCAAGTCCACTCAATTGAGAAAAAGTCATCTCTTCAACAGATTGTGGTGGGAGAACTGGATATCCATATGTGAAAGAATGAAAGAGAAACCTTACCTCACACCATAAAAAAAAAAATTAAGCCAAAATAGATCCAACACCAAAATATAAGAACCTGGACTATAACACTTCTAGAAGAAAATTTAGAGAAGCAGTTCCAGGGCCTTGGGTTAATAAATGGTTTCTTAGACTATACACCCAAACCACAAGCAAAAACAACAAAAAATAGATAAAGAGGAAATCCTCAAATTAAAAACTTTGGTGTGTCAATAGACTTTATCACAGTGTGAAAAGACAACTTACTCAATAGGAGCAAATACTGGATACCACATAGCTGATAAGGGTTTAATATCCAGAATATATAAAGAAATTCCTCAACTCAACAATAGAAAGTCAAACAATCCATTTAAATAATGGTGGAAAAAAACCTTGAAATTACATTTCTTCAAAGAGAATATACAAATGGCTAAAAAGCACATGAAAAGGTGTTCAACATCACTAGCTATTAGGGAAATGCAAATCACAACCTTAATGAGATACCTTTTCACACCCATACGAAGTCTATTAGAAACAAACAGAAAATTTTAAGTTTTGGAGAGGATGTGGAGAAATAGGAACATTCATCCATTACTGGTGGGAATGTAAAATGGTGCAGCCACTGTGGAAGACAGTTGGACAGTTCCTCTGAAAGCTAAGTGTAGAATTAGTAGGTGACCTGGCAATCCTGCAACGGAGGCTTATACTTGAAAGCAGGACTCAAACAGGTATTTACACACTGATTTCATAGCAGCATTATTCACAAATGTGAAAAGATGGTATATTCATACAATGTTATGTTATTCAGTTGTAAAAAACAATAAAGTCCTTATATGTGACAACATGGATGAATCAAAAAGACATTATGCTGAGTGAAGTAAACCAGACACAAAAGGACAAATATTGTACAATCTCACTGATATGGAATACTCTGGATAAGCAAACTCATATTGGTAGAATCTAGAATATTGGTTACCGGAGGATGGCTTGGGGTAGAGAATGGGAGTTGATGCTTATTTTTGCAAAATTTACAGTTAGGTTGATTGTAAAGCTTTGGAAATGGATAGTGGTGATGGTAGCACATTAATGTGAGTGTAATTAATAGCACTGAATTGTATATATGTACAAGAGGAAATTTTAGGTAATTTATTTGTTACTAGAATAAAAATTAAAAGATTAACAAAAAGGAAGGGGGCAAAGAATTTTAAATGTTTTCTTAATGTTTCTTGGGGACTTAGTTATAATTTAATAAAAAATGCTCCAGAAGAGACAAATGTGACAGCTCTGGCTGGGCATCCAGCTATAATGAGGGATCCAAACTTCCAAATAAAATTGTTAAGAGAAGGTAGCTCAGGGGACAATTGTGACCTAGAAACCAATGGAGTCTATCATTGAAGAAAGGTTAAGGACTGAGAATTGTGTTAAGAATTTGACAGAGAAGTGATCCTTAGATTTGGTCTCATGGAGGGTTGTTGGGGTCCTCTATAAGAGCAGTTTCAATGGAGCAAGAATAAAGATGTCAGCCAATAGTTGAATAATTCTTGGGTGATGGTTTAAAAAATATTAAGTACAGAACCAGTAAGATGGTAGCGGAGTAAGGAGCTCCTAGAGTCAGCTCCTGCTACAGGGAAGTTAGCAAACACCCAGAGCCCTCTGGAGCTAGCTGAAGCACCTGTTTGGGGGATCCAGGAAACCAGAAGAGCTTCCTGCAACATCCCTGAAGGAGTGAAAGGAGGAGACTGCCTATCTGCAGAGAACACTCATAAGTAGAGCACTGCATGCCCTGGAGGCCAGTGCCCATCCTCCACTGGAGGCACAAGCTACCTGGGGAGCTGTTCTGCAGCTAGAATTGAAAGCTCCACTTCCCAAAAATGGGAAAGGTAGAGATGGTTGGACACCAATTTCAGCTACTGATGAGTAAATTCAGCAGGCTACAGTACAATCCTGAGAATAGCTAAAGTTTGAGCCTGTCCAAGTCAGAAAGAGGCTGGTAGTTACCATCTTAATTCTGTGCCTGCACTATGGGAAGTGGAGTGGACTGAAAATTACAGTGATGGTGGGGGACTGGCTTCTTTCCATCCAAGTCAGATTGCAGCTCTAGCCTAGGCCCCAGTGCCACCTCCATCAGGGAGGAAGCTGCGGAGACCTGTGCCAGGCTCTCCAGGAAATTACGGGCCAAGCCACAGAGGCTGGTGATTATCCTACTTTGGTGGCATGAGCCACCCCAGGAGTTATTCTGTGGCTGGAATGGGAAAATCCATTTCCCAAAAATAGGGGGTGGAGATGGTTGGCTGCCAATTTTAGCTATTGATTGGTAGACTCACCTGGCTAACACATAACCCTGGGAACAGCTGGGGTGTGAATTAGCTGAAGTTGGAAAGAGGCCAGCGGTGACCATTTTGACTTTGCCCCAGCCTGAGGAGAAACTTGGCTGACTGAAAATCACAGTGAGGATAGGAACTGGTTTCTTTCATTCTGATTGGCTTTCAGCCTTAACATGGGCTTCAGCCCCACCTCTGGCAGGCAGGAGCCTGACAGGACATGCACCAGCCTATACAGGTAACACAGGTACATTTGGCTGGCACAGACAGAAAATTGGAAGTCTTTTGGGGCAACTGCTGTCATCTCAGACCAGTACTGCCTAGATTGCTGCCCACACCTGCAGCTCCATCCCTGCCCCAGGCAGGGGAGAAAGGGCATGAACTTTCATCATTCCCTCTGGGCAACTGCAGTCTAGCCCTGTACCACTTGGATTATTACACACAGCTTTGACTCTATCCCTATCCCTGGCAAAAAAGAAAGTTGGGAGAAGCTTCATTGGCCCTGGTGCAATGAGGGCAGCTTGAGCCTCCCCAGCTTATAGCAGCAACTACACGCTTGGCTCCTACTGAACAACCAGCAAGGGAGAAATGATAGGAAGCCCTCAACTAAAGAGAAAAACTGCATCCAGAAAAAATACTCTAGTAAGCCAAATGCAAAGACACCAACAAAAAATTACAGGCCACACCAAGAAACAGGAAGCTATGGCCCAGTTAAAGGAATAAGAAGCCTCCAGATGACATAGAGGAGTTGAGACAACTAATCATAGATGTTCAAACAAATCTCCTTAATAAATTCAATGAGATGGCTAAAGAAGTTAAGGATATTAAGAAAACACTGGATGAGCACAAAGAAGACTTCGAAAGCATACATAGAAAAAAAAAGCTGCTCTTATGGGAATGAAAGGTGCAATAAATTAAATTAAAAAACATTGGAAGGATATAATAGCAGATTTGAGGAGGCTGAAGAAAGGATTGGTGAGCTTGAAGAAATGGCCTCTGAAAGTGAACATACAGATGAACAGATGAAGAAAAGAATGGAAAAAAATGAACAAGGTCTCAGAGAAATAAATGACAGCAAAAGGTGTGCAAACATACAACGTCATGGGTGTCCTAGAAGGAGAAGAGAAGGAAAAAGGAGCAGAAGGAACATTTGAAGAAATAATGATAGAAAATTTTCAACCCTACTGAACAGCAGATATCCATGTCCAAGAAGGACAACATACTCCCCTCAGAAAAAATCTGAATAGATCAACTCCAAAACACATAGTCATCAGAATATCAAATACTAAAGACAAAGAATTCTGAGAGCAGCAAGAGAAAAGCAATGCATAACATATAAGGGATATCCAATAAGATTAAGTGATTTCTCACCAGAATCATGGAGGCAAGAAGACAGTGGTCTGATATATTTAAGATACTACAAGGGAAAAACTTCCAGCCAAGTATCTTATATCCAGCAAGACTATCTTTCAAAAATGAGGGTGACATTAGTATATTCACAGATAAACAGAAACTGAGAGAATTTCTAAGCAAGAGACTAGATTTTCAGGAAATACTAAAGGGTGTGCTAGAGCACGAAAAGAAAAGATAGGAGAGAGAGTCTTGGAAGAGAGTCTAAAAATGAAGATTATATCAATAAAAGTAACTAAAAGTGTCAAAAGAGTGATGAAAATAAAATATGATGGATAGAACTCAAATAGTCAGGAATAAATTTAATCAATGATGTAAAGCACTTGTATTCAGAAAACTGAAACTCAATGCTAAAAGAATTCAAAAAGGCTTAAGCAACTGGAAGAACACTCCATGCTCTTGGATTGGAAGACTAAATATCATTATCAGTTCTTCTCAAACTGATATGCAGATTCAATGCAATCCTGATAAAAATTCCACCAGCATTAAAAAAATTTTTTTTGAAAACACAATCATCAAATTTATTTGGAAAAGTGAGGGGTCCTGAATAGCCAGAAACATCATAAAAAGGAAAAGTGAATCCTAATCTCCAGACTTTAAATCGTATTACCTAGTATAGTGGTAAAAACAGCATGGTTCTTGCCTAAAAACAGACACATAGACTAATGGAACCAAATTGATGGTTCAGAAACAGACCCTTACAGGTATGGTCAAGTGATTTTTGACTAGCTTGTCAAACTCACACAGCTCGGTCAAAACAATCCATTCAACAAATGGTGCTGAAAGAATTGGATATCCATAGCCAAAAGAAAGAAAGAGGATCCCTATCTCACACCTTATCCAAAAATTAACTCAGTGGATCAAAAAACTGAAAATAAAAGCAAGAACCATAAAACTTCTAGAAGAAACTATTGGAAAATATCTTCAAGACCTGGTGGTAAGTGGTGGATTCTTAAAGAAGATAAGAGAAGGATTGAGTGGACTACTGATATTTAATAATTGAGAAAATCATTAAAAATTGGATGCTGGTATACTTCAACTCATACAGACCTGAAAGGGAAGATTTTTGGGAAAATGCTTTGGGCTTTGTGTGGTAAAAATACTTTGATTTTCTCTTGTTCCTAAACTTGTGATTAGAAATTAGGAAACAGTAACTTGTGGCTCAGCCATAAAAAAGATATCTATTTATTCCACCACTAGTTGTATATAAAATATTGGATGCAGATACACACGTATATTGTATATGTCACCAATATAATTATATACATATAGTAAGGGTGACAACTGTTTGAAATATGTGTGCATGTGTTTGTTTTTTTTTGAAGTGAAGATGGGATGTCACATTTTAAGATGATATACTATCTTTCAATGGGATTTTCGAGAAATGGCTGGTTCTATGCTTGGGACAGGAAATATACAAGATGAACCCAATTCATAGTATAGCACCAAAAGTAAGTAAGTTGCCAAAAAATAATGGAGTCATATCAAAACGACTCAGTAGTAAGCTTTAACAAATTATACAGGTGAAAGATGGCAATTTTTAAAAAAGTAAACTACTAAAATTTATTAAAACACTTTAAATATAAATTGGGCAATGTGATCTTATAGATATTCAAAAAACAAGGAAAAAAGTAACAAAGCAAAACTTGCTAAAGCTTCAATTCATTACTCAGAATATTGATAAATAAATTTAAAGGAAGAAAGAAAAGACATTTTATTACCTCTCTGGAAGAACTGCAGCTCATTTGATTTTAAACCTTGAAAACCTTGTTTCAATCAGGATACCCAAATAGCTCCAAAGGTCACTGTTCTTAAGAACAAATTCAATCAAATAAATAAAGAAGGAATGGGGGTTATACTGTCATGGTTGAAATGCATTCATAAATATAGAAAAAGTTACCAGAAAGGTCATGAAGATTTAGCTTAAATTTCCCCTATTTGCATATGTTACTTTTAAGCCGAGAGGGATATAAACAATGTATGATGTTTGGACTAATTAGTTAGGCTTTGTAAATTTTATATTTGTTATGTATGTTTTACTCTTTCTAAATAAATAGCTATGTCTTTTTTTAAAAATAGTTAATAAGAACTTATTTTTGATCTGAAAAATGCTACTTCTCTATTCAAGTTCATGTGTTTTTGTGCAATTGATAAACATTTAATAAAATAAATGTATATTTTTTAAAAAGATGTTGCATAACTTTACTTTAGTAAAACCTATTCCTAGAACTAAGTAAGTGTGTGGTATATGATCCAAACTTAGATACCAGAGTAAATGAGGCAAACCTAGTTGAATTTATCAGTCTCCCCAGGGACTTCGTTTCACCAACCTATGAAGATCTTTTGGAGAAGGACAGTCTGAAAACGTGATTTACAGAGTAGATGGAGCCAATAAATGGAAAAAGTTGTCAGATGACCCCAGAGCCTGGGTGCCTATTACACTTCTCTTCCTTTAGTCCTTCAATCTAGGAAAGGTAGTAGGGATTAACATAGTTTTTACTGCTATTTTCTGGGTCTCTTCCCCGAACTTGTTCTATCAATCAATTTAGTAACACATTCCCTTTGTTTTAAATACTCAAAGGCTCTTTGTTAGTTTTCCTCTTTTCCTGTTTGGGCACTGATGAACACATTTTGTGTATCTTTCTTATTTTTGTGTGTGTTTTTTTGTTTGTTTCAGCAATAGTATATTTTTCTCCAAATTAATTAGTATACCAAGAAGTCTAATAGGTAAGTAAGATAAAACCAGAGCCACTGGTAGAGTGACGTAACTATTTATAACCTAACTAAATTTATTTCTTCCTAGTTCACTGCCTTCTAAAATCCCAAGACAATACTTAATACAATTAAAAATACTCAATTTTATTATTTTCAATTGAGAAGATCTAAATACACTATTAATATGTCGGTGTCTTAGAAGTAACATAATAAAACATTATAAATAGAATATTTTGAATATACTTCATCATGCATGGAATGGTTTGGCCCCCTTTTCATTATGATAAACATCTTTGAAAATATTTCTGCTCTCACATCTGCAAATTACTCTAGAGGTTGAGTTCTGCCTTAATTTTATAACTTAGTTACACATCTTTTGATACTGTACTATTCTTTATCTTTTCTTTTGTCCTCTCACTTTTATTTAGGCTTCCAACTTCTTAGGGCTATTTCTGGACAATTCCACTACTCCAGTTCTACAGCTCTATATGTACTAAAATTACCTTCTACAACCCATTGCTGCTCTTTTCTCTTTTTCATGTGTTTGCATGCACATGCACACACACACATGAACATCCTTCAGCACTACATTTGCAAAACCTATGAAATTTTTTAACAACTCAATTTCATCCTTTCTTGTTCTTTTGGACTCTGATCAACTAATTTGAATGTCACAGACACCGACCTACAAGAATCAAATACCCATCTATATAATACAGACCAAATTGTAAGTGTGGTATTTAAAAGGAGAGTTATACAGAGGACTTAAATTGTGGGATGGCTCAATTGCATGAGGTAATATATATATAAGATAATATATAAGATAATATTGATTGTGTAGGAAATGTGAAACAATTACCCATGATTAAAGGACCACCCCAAGCAACAATTTGCAGTATCAGCCATTCTTTCCTGACTATATCTGCCAAGATAGAGCCCACATCCCTTGTAAATCTTGTTCCTTAAAGAGGCATAGTAATTCATCCAACAATTATTTACTTAATACCTATTTTTTCCTGGTCAATATATCAAGTACTGGGAGCACAAGGATGAAAGTTGTGAATCCTATCTTCAAGGACCTTGCTTATTAGCATAAAGGCAGGAATATAAGTGATTACAATACAAAGTGGTGCTGCTATAATGAAGGCAAGGATAAGGCATTACTGGAAGTTTAGAAAAAATTTAGGTATGAAGCTTCATGAGGAGGTGTTGCAGAGTATTGTGCAAGATCTGACTCTCAAGTCACTCCTGGTGACAATTGCATGCAGGGGTGTGGATGGAGGCGAGGCTCTGTCATCAGGCATCTAGCCAGCTTTTCAAAACTAGATGTTCAATTTTTATAAGAAAGGGATAGTCACATTGTGTTAAAGAACATTGTACACAGTTTGTATAGATGGACAGAGACAGTGGAGTCTAGTAAAATATGGGAGGCCTTGGGGTCAGACAATCAAGGCAAATCATCTCTGTAAGTCCTATTTAGAACATACTCATAATTATCAGCGATGCTGTAAGAAATAAAGGAGATAATGTGTGCCATTCACTTAGCACAGTACTGCCATGTTATGATCACTCTTTAAGTGGCAATTATTCATAACAGTGTGAGTACTATTGGAGGCAGTAGCAGTGGCACTTTTCTCTTGGAATTACTTCATTACACAAACCATGTCATCATTCTGTGGTTGATGATAGGAGGAAAGATAGAGTCATGAAACTCAAAATATATATTTTCTGGTGCTTGGATTATTAAAATAGTTAATGTTTTTCAGCATTGGGAAGTACACTAACTTAGTTTCAAAAGGCATACAAAGAGCTCTAGTCTGCACTTTGCATACCCTGGTCCTGATTTTAAAGTCCATTACAGCCCATTGCTGGGGCAAGTTTAAATCTGTCCTCCCACACCACCCATATCAAGATGAGGTTTATCCTCTTAAGTTTAGGATAACATAAATGACATCCTTTGCTCAAGATGTCCAGACCTATTGCTTTAAAACAATAACTGCAAGCAAGATAGTTCCATCCATTTGCCCCATGGGACCTAGCCTGTCTCAATTAGAAGCAGAGTGGGCCTCACCATCCCAAAATCTTCAAGACTGGGGAATGAGCAATGGACTAAAGTAGACTTATTATTCTATTATAGACAATGCTATTGTGGCAATGGAAGAACTTGCATCATTGATATAAAGGCAGTGGCCACCAGAGGTTCTGAGGAGGGGAGGAGGGAAAAATAGTCCTAGTATGGGGGCTTTTTTGGGACATTGGAATTTTCCAGCATGACATTGCAATGATGGATACAGGCCATTATATATCTTGTCAAAACTATAAAATCATGTGGGATAGAATGCAAGCTATAATATAAACTACAGTCCATCGTTAGTAGCAATGCTTCAATATGTGAATATGTGTTTCTCAATTTTAGCAGATGTACCATACTAATGAAGATTGTTGATATGGGAAAGTGTGGAAGGGGGAGAAGGTGGGGCATATGGGAATTCCCTATAATTTTTATGTAACATTTATGTAATCTAAGCTTCTTTAAAATTAAAATTAATTTAAAAAAACACAGAGGCTGAGATATTTGGGCATGAAATTCTGGCTTTTGTGAATGGGACTGCTCTTGGAACAGGAAATGGATTACTGAAGTTTTAAGTATTGCCTCTTAGAGCAATAAGCATTTTTCTCAGAGGTCAAAAATCACCCCATTTATTTTTAAAATAAAAAAAAAATCTGCTAACATTAAGCCTCGAGGCAGCAAAGGACCAATTTTGCCCTGGCCTGGCCCTTTGTGAAGTATGTGTTTATTAGGAAAAAGGAACTCCTGAGAAATACCTATTTTATCCATTTACACCAAACACCCTTACAGTTTGGTCCTACCTTAGAATTGTCCTTATATTAAAAGTTAATAGAAGTCACTGAAAATCATAGTTACTACCCCTCATCTCCACTCTTTTATAATAAAAATATCATCTGCAGGATTTAGCAGTAATTGCAGGCTAGTATTTTTAAATTGCAGTTTATTCATATTGCTATGTACCTTAATTTTACCTTTTTCAGTTGAAGTATCAAATTTGTGAGTTGAAGTATCATTTACTTATTATTTTGAAACTATATATTTTTAAAACTTTTACTTGGATATATAAGTGATATGCAAAAAATAGATTTTAATCATAGTCTCTGCATTAAAAAATTTTTTTATTATTGAATTAAACCTTCATTTTGAGTATTGAGGGCTGATTATTAAGTGTGTGCTTTTTTGAAAACAAATTTTAGTGTAAATTGAAGACATCATATACTTGTATTTTTTGATGAAAAAAATGATAAATCTAGTATGTAAAAATCTTCATAGATTGAATTATACCAAGTTTAACACACACACATACACACACACTTGGGCTTTCACATGTGACGATTAGCTCGACTGTAAAAATGAGAGGCATCAGGTTCATGGCAATGTTTACTTGTGGATCCAAAACGTTTTGTGGTCAAAAGGCAAATAGGCAACAAAACAAAGAAGGAACAAAAAACAACAAAACAGAATTCATTTGAAATGAGTATTTTCATTTGTTGAGTCTCTTCTCTGGCTTTTCAATTAATTGTCCCATATCATCCAATATTATAGAGTAACAACTGTATCAATATCTAATTATTTAAAGCTTTCATCACATGATGTGTATCTTTTCTGACTGCTGCTTAGAATAATTCCATAGGTTATTGCTCCAAAATATTTACATTTGAAATCACCTGTTTTGTTGATTACAGAACATAATTCTCATGGTATCATTTATTTGTTTGAGGAAACTGTAATACTGATGTGGGGGAAAATATTAGATTATATTTTATAATCAGAAATTTCAGAGAAAGCATGCAAATACAAGGAAAACAGAAAAATTGTTCCATAGAAATACTTTATGAAGTTTTCATTTTCCCTTATATTTTCATGCCTGAACTTCTGAAAACAGGAATTTAAATAGAATTGAGGAAGAGTTTGTTAATGAAAAGATATCCATTGCAATGAAATTTGGAATACTGAACATGCCACAATACAGTTTGGCAGAAAGTGGTGATAAACATCACAGTACTGTGTCACTGCAGAGGTTTAGAAGCAAACATTATCGATAAATGTATGGTTCCAAGATTATATTCTTGTTAAATTGCAAACAAAATTGGTTCAGTTAAATGCACTATAGTGTGCAGTTTCAATGGAACAGAATGTGGCCATTAGATATGATGGTATTTAATGATATAGAGAAATGTCTGTAAACATTTTCTTCAAAAACTGTTAAATGGAATATAAAGGGTTGAAAATTGCTTCTAAATTTTAGCACATTTTTTTTCTTGAAAGCGTAAATGTATTCATAACAAAAACCTTTATAGGAATAATTCAAAATATTAACTTGTATTAATAGGATATGTTTTTGATCCATTGAAAAGTTATTGCTATTTTATTATTTTTATTTATGTATAATTTCTAAGTTATCTACAATGAATACTGCTCTGGCAATAAGATAAATCAATGTTATTCATAAATATTTGTGTTATTTAAAATGTATCTCATATCTTACCCTTGTACATGTCACTGAAATTTGACTTTCTTTATCTTTGCATCATTATACAATGATTAGTTTATAGGAAGAATACACAAATAAATATTTTTTGAAAAATGGAAACATATTTGACAAATGAACTGTTATTTTTTCTTTAATGGGACAAGAAATTGGATAATGTGGCATACCCCTCCTGGCCAAAGATACTGAAATACTCATTTATATAAACATGTATATGGCTTTACTTTTATTTAACTGGAGATATTGAATTTTAATCCTGGCTTTAGTGAGGTTAATTTCACATTGTGTCTTGCTACTCATTCACTCTTTCTTGGATTCCTTGTTGCGGTTCAGTAACTTTGTCTCCAAATGACACAGGAATCCTATACTAAAATCCAATGGAGAGTTCCAACACTTTCTAAAGCAAACAGAAAAGGTCTTTATATATTGATTGTGTTAGGATATTTTATGTATTTTGCCAATGGATGTATTAGTTTAATAAGTTCCCACTTCGTATATAATACTATTTTGAGATTGTCAAGTAAAACTCTTTTAATTTTAGTTTCTACTCTTCCACATTTTTGTTCTCCTTTTCAGAGACTTCTCATTTTCCTCTGCTTCTCAGAAGGGTTTACTGCTATTTTGACATACATTCCACCATTTCATCTACTGTGATCCTTTCTATGTGTCTTAGACCTTTCAGCCTTTCTCAGTCAGTTGGTGAAGCAAACATGATGTCTTTCAGGGGCTCATTTTTATTATTTTGATACATTGTTTCTTTTGTCTTTAGGATCTCATTTCTACAGTTTTATTACTATCATTATTTCCTAAACAGTAATAGAGTTTGATTTATTAAGTACAAGCTGGAATCATTATATATGAATGAATACATAAATTTTTTTTCTTTGGGTCTTTTCTTCCTTAATTCTTTCCTTTTCTTTTACAACCCCAAAGTATTAAACTGTGTAGTTGTTAAAAGTCTGGACTCTGAAGCCAAACTGCCTGAGTTTAAATATGAACTCTGCCACTGGTTAGCTGTGTGACCTTGGACAAAGTTATTAACTTTCTGAGTCTCAATTTCCTCCTATATAAAATCAGATAATTAGAGTAGGTATGGTAGGCAGAATATTTACTCCATAAATATTCTAATCCCCAGAAGCTATGAATATGTTACTTTACATGAAAAAAGGGACTTTGCAGATATGATTAAGTTAAGAATCTTGAGATGGGGAAATTATCCTTATAAATGAAATAGGCACAAAAGTCAGAGAAAGAGATGTTACAACCAATCCAGAGAAACAAAGTAATGCAGCATGATAAAGATGTGCCAGCCCTTGCTGGTTTTGAAGATAGAGGAATGGAACCATGAGCCAAAGACTGTGGGTGACCTGTGGCAAAGGCAAGGGCATGTATTCGTCTCTTAAGCCCCCGGAAGGAACACAGCCCTACTGACACTTTAATTTTATCCAGTGAGACCCAGTCTGGACTGCTGATCCCTCAAACTGTAAGGCAGTAAATTTGTGTGTTTTAAGCTACCAAGTTTGTGGTAATTTATTAAAGGAGAAATAGGAAACTAACATTATACGGCTGCTAGGAATATTAAAAGACTTGATATTTATTAATCAATTAGAATAATACCTTGCTCATATTAAGTGCTTTATAAGTGACTATTAAATATGTAAGTAGAAACCTAAAGAAAATAGTATTGCTTCTTACAAATACTTTACACAACAGATGGATAAAAGAATATATTTAAGAAACTGTTCTTATACTTTAGGTACAATATACCTTAAGGGACACTACACAAACACATATTTAAAAATAATGGAAATACATCAATTGCTTTGTCATATCTATGCAGTGCCAAAACAAGAGGGACATTGAGAAAGTTTGATATTATTGATGAATTCCAAAAGGAAATACTGATAATGTTTGTAAACTGGTGTGTTCCTCTGGGCAAGTGATATGATATCCTTAGATTGTACTGAATTCAGAGATTTCACTTTTATTAAATTATGATTAGGGCTTTGCTAGGGGCCACATCAGTAGGATCTTGAGTCCCTGCCCACAGAGAGAATGACAAGGGACAAGAATTAGTTGAGTTTTGATCCTGGAGCCGGGGAAGTAAACACACAGAGATGCAGAAACATTAGGAAGGAGAGAAGTCTCCATTAGACACTACGGAGGCCCTGGGAGGAGAGACGCATTCACCTGAAAGTCTACAACTGGCCTTATGGAGAGGGCAGAGCAGCAGAGCAGCTGATCCCAAAAAGAAACAAGCTTCGGGAAGAGAGGAACCCATGAAGCCTGAAGCCTTGCAGACGTCAGCAGCCATCTTGCTCCAACATGAGCCCACAGAATTGGTGAGGGAAGTAACTTATGCTTTATGGCCTGATAATTGTAAGTTCCTACTCCAAATAAATACCCTTTATAAAAACCAACAGATTTCTGGTATTTTGCATCAGCACCCCTTTGGCCGATTAATATAGACATGGAGTAGGTGTGATCTGTAGCTGCTTAAATGATGCTATCCCAGGACTCTTAACTATAATATTATGCACATAATCCTTGCCACTGAATACCTAAATGCTGAGAAAAAGGCTTTCAGATCTATCTTTAAAACAGTGTTTTCTGTTCAGAGAACTGACATTCAATTCAGAAATACCCATTTTAGTTTTAGAGCAAATCCCAAAAGGATTAGCATACACAGTGGTACTTGAACAGAAAAGGCACAGTCTTGTTAGTGGAGGTAAAACCTGCACTTCAGGAACTTGGATAAACACCTATCCTCTTAGAAGATTCTGCAGCTGGTCCACTTGGGATTAACTTTTCAGGTATTCTTTAGTGAAGAGGTTGCAGCTGTCAGGATAATCACAACAGATGGCCATTCATGCTGGCTCTGGGAGAGCAGTGCTCCGAGACTTTCTGTCTGCCACATGGGCTGACTCAGTACTTATGTGACTCCAATTACATCAAGCCACATGCCTGACTCCTGGGAGAGGCTGTTCTCTTCCATGACCTGCTTGAATGACAACTCCAAAATATAGCCATGAAAGACATCTCAAGCTAAGTGATATTTTTAAGTGATTTTCATCCTCACTCCCACAGATGAGGATAAATCGAAACATTTGTGGGTGGGAGGGGTAGAATGTCTCTTTTGAGAGATGATCAAGAGGGTTATCCCTAGTCTATTATTTGATGTAGTATTTTCAGGCCGTCAATTATTTCTGGTTACTGAAAACCTGCTGGGCTGGTCATCTTTTTTTTTTAAAGAAGCTTCTATTTATATGCTTTACTATTATTATAGTTTATTTCCCAGATAATGAAAGAGAGATATCTGCAGTTTTCCATTACTGAGACTAAAGTAAAGAACTCGAAGGGGAAAAAAAAGCATTTTACTTCCATCCTAAAGAAAAGCTATAGGTATCACTAACTAATATATACTAAGTCCTATATTTTACTTGCCATATGTCTTTTAACTTTACCTCATACTTTTCTGAAATATACATTAGTTCAACCATTATTATATATGTAATATATATAATATATAATTATATATGTAATAAGCAGTGGAATATAGCTACAAGCCAAGATTTGTCTGATTCAAAGGACTGCTTGTAGCAACTCAACAATTCTTTCTTCTTCAGACTTATCCAAAAAAAATCTGCAATATTTTCAAATATGAAGCAAAAATACACAAATACACAAACATGTGTTTAATCCTAAGATTTTTGACATTTCATATTTCCTCTGTGACCTTATCTCTACGTGTCTGAACATCGAATTTGTCTGGGCACAGCTGCTTTTCTAAATATTCAATACCCACAGAAATCACAGAGAAGCATACACCACAGATGGCCAGCAGTGCCTTTATCAGAAGGCCATACCACTAAATCAATGTAACAGAAATGTACTTTCATCCCAAAGTGCTCCAATCATAGAAGTTACCTGAAAAATGCAACACATTTATCTTCTAGACAACAGATTGCTGGCGAGTTACTCCATACTTCTCTTACTCTGTGTGATTTTACTCCACCAGGGGGTGCCAGAGCAACAATGACAGCCCTGCAATTATTAAGGAAGACAACCTAATTTTTCCCAGAATATGACTGATCCATGGAGATAGGGCCATGGCAACTACTCAAATAATTCCTGATAAGTCAGTGCTTTAGAATAGTACATGATGCTAAATTTAATTTAAGGGAGGATAAAATAATTCATCTATACACAAAATTCTGACATTTTGTCTATTTATTAGAATATTTCTTCTGACAAATTTGCCTGAGGTTTTTATCAAGAGGTAATTTATTTTTGTTTTCTGCCTGCTTCTTTTCTAGTGGAAACAGTTTTCAGCGACAGGCAAAAAGGCCTGCAAAAAGATAAGAGACAAATAACAAAATTAGCTGCTGAACAATAGAGATAGTGGCATGTGGGTAAAAAAACCTCTTTTTCAACTTATAAAAAATTCGTAGAACACCACAGAGTAGATATGACCTGTAATACAAGTGCTAAGACCTTAAAGAAACAAAAGTTCCCATTCTCCGTATCTCATTGAAACCCTCAGAATAATTGTTAAGATATTTTTTGTGTATGTTTTTCCATGTCTATGTATATATGTGTGTGAGTGCACCTGGTATATTCCATATGTATACATAATCTATATAGTTTAAAACAATATTATAACTAGTATTGTATGTGTTTATGTGCATTTTTATATATGCATAATTTTCACCATTTTTCTTTTTTATCCACTTAACATATAAAGATCTTCCCATATCAGAACATAAAACATCTAACTTATTACATTGGTAGTACACTTTAATTCATTGGTTTGCAATATTATAAATATATGCATCTTTATATATGCATATATCACTGTGCATATTTCATGTTCACACCATTTGACCCTTCAATACCACAGCTAGAAGTTTACACTGAAATAATGGTAGAAATATATAGTTACATACATACTGTTATTTTTTTAATCACTGTGAAATAAATTCTTTGTTAATTTAGGACTTCTGTAGAGTTAGCTTGCAATAATTCACTTGACTGAACAACTGAAGAGTTCTGCATTCTTTGGGTAAAAGACCTCATACTACAGTCACCCTTGAGAGAAAGAGAATGCACATTATCATGGTATAGATTCTGTTAATCTAGCAGTAGAGACAGCTGCTTATTTTCATTTAGTCCATCAACATTTCACGAGTATATTTAAACATACATCTTTTTTTTTTAACAGATACACAACATAATTCTTTGCAGACACAGATTGCAATATACCGTTCTAGGTTATGTATTCTGCCCTAGTTTGACCCTTGAGCAATGTGTCTGGAACTATAATCTGCATATTGATTACCTGGGGATCTTGTTGAAATGCAGATTCTGATTCACTAGATCATGAGTGAAGCCAGAGAGTCTGCATTTCTAATTAACACCTAGGTTATACTAGTCTGTGTGAATAGCTTTGACTAGCAAGTCCTTAGATTAGAGGAGAGTACGTAAAAGTCACCTAGATCAGAGTTATTTAAATCATAGGAAATGGCAGGAAGCAGAAGTTAGAGAGAAAGAAATTTCAAATTCATAAAAGGAACTCCCCCCCCTTTCTTTTTAACATGATTTCATCTGTTAATACTTTATATTTGAATGAATTTTTAATATTACCTCTGAACATGAGTTAGATGAGAATTCTAATGGAAATAAGTATAGTTAATATTTTAGGTGAGATATTAACAGCTGCATATTAGCCACATTTGAGATAAGAGTAATGAGCTAAGAAACAAGTAGTAACCTTGTTTTCGTTCCTTGGCCAACTACCACTGTGTCTGTCTGACATATACAGAGTTCCATGGCAGCCTTTATGCAGTGGGTAAGCTGTTTGACATCCATAACAGATGGTGTCATCACTTCCCAACTCCATAAACATGGTCTCCAATCCTGGAGGCTGTAATGTACTAAGATGTTTTTTCAATGTGTTTATAGTAGGTGCATTGCTAGCATTTTACAAGATATTGAAGCTCAAGGCAGTAATAACTTGAAACGTAGTTTTCAACATAGTTTCAGTGTCTTCTTAGGGATGAGGTACAATAAATAAGGGATACCTTGCTAAATCATTCTCTTATTCTCTCAATTTTCCAGGATGGTTGCGCCCTGTCATTTCAATATGAATTTGCAGTTGTTTTGGCATCATCATTTACTTATGTTGTCCTTTGTAGGATGATCCTATCAGTGAGGATTTTAGCTACTTTTGGTGAACACCATCCCTCAGAAACACATTCAAATTTGGCTCCTGAGATTGGTAACAGCATACTGCTTCAGAAATAGAGATAAACCCTCTCTTAGTTTATCAGGCTTCAACGGCAAATACCATACAATGGGTTGGTGTATCAACAGGAATTTATTGGCTTATGGTTTGAAAGAGCAGAAGTCCAAAATCAAGGCATCAGCAAGACCATGCCTTCTACCAAAGTCTGTAGCATCGAAGTGCTGACTAATCTCCAATCCCTGGGGCTCCTCAACTTGAATCTCTGCCTCCTGTTACAGGATGATCTCTCTCTTTCCGTGTGTCTGCTATTCCAGTTTCTACTGACTCCCAGCTTCTTCCTGTGTGGCCTATCTGACTCATTGTGTCTGAATTTCATCTGATTATAAAAGATTCCAGTAACACCAATTAAGGCCCCACCTGATTTATTTGGGTTACACTTAAATTAAAAATAACTGCATTAGTCAGGGAAAGAGAATCAACAAGGAATATCCCTAGATATCCTACTTTTCAAGATCTATACAAATCCTATCTCCAGACAAATACTATTCCACATTCAATAGACAATGAAATGATGTATTTGTTCTCTATAACAATAGTTAATGCAGTGTTGCTTTCTATTTTAAGATTTTTTTTTTTTTTAGGAAGAAGCTAGCTTAATTATTTTTAAATATTTTTTAAGTTTTTTTATTATCTTTTTTTTTAAGGATACATGTTTATTTTAGGATTATACATGATTATCTCATTTACTCAATATAGGCCCATTGACAAGAAAGATGAAAGTTTGCTTTCATCTTTCTTTATATTCTTGTCCCCAGCATTTACCTTCTATCTCCAATCCCAAATATATATATTAATGGGCACTACAAATGCATACAGTTAAGAGGAAATTTTTCTGGTTTTAATATATTGTGGTAAAACATATGGTTATAGAAAATAGACATCTGATACTATATAACAGTTTCCTGTTTGCAAGCTTCACTAAAATATTAATGACAGCAGTATTTCTCTCCATTGCACATTCTGAGAATTTATGGTATTAGTGGATAGATATTGAAGATGTTTTTCATCAGCTCTCAAGACTTGAAATTTCTGCCAATCATATAGGTAAAATTTCTCTTTATGATTACCTTAACCTAGAATTTCAGTGCAAAATATTTTTCAAGGTTTTACTATTGATGTGGGCTATGGGTGGGAGGCTCTTTGTCTCCTCAGAGATAACCTAAGCTCTCTGACTTGTGGGTGTGACAGTAAGAGGCTGCAGTCCTGCCCTTGGTAACAACGGCAAGGACTCCAGTCCCAGGAAACAGTTTAACAATGCAAGGTCTATAAACTTTAAATATTTAGGGGAAATGCAAACTAAATATGCTAAAAGCTTACCTAGAATGTCTGAAGTCCATGCTAAAAGCTTACCTAAGATGTGGAAGATCTATATACTAATTCAAGCCTTTTGAGAACTGAAACAAAGGGACCATTTGGTCTTTCCTCTCTGTATAAAAGATATTTGAAAATCTTGTTCGGGACTAGGGATTCAAACAGAAAGCTTCCGAGTCCGGCTATCCGTCAATAAACCATTTTTCCTTCTCAAAATCATTCCTGAGTCCTGGCCTCTCTATACGCAAATAATTGAAACTCTCTCAAATTCTACAACACTATAGTATGACTTCTCCAGAGATATGCCTTTTGTGAAAATCAAGGATGATTATTCCTTGTTTTGTTCAGAATGTAACCAGGGGTTTGTTCATTAAATGACTACATTTTAAATGATTGTTGAAAAATTCAACCCCATGTGAAAGATACTGCTTTGGATACTGAAATACAACAGTAATACTAGCACTCAAAATTCCTTAGGACAGATAAACAATAAACATAAAAATAAGAAAATGAAATTAAATGTTAGAATATGATAATGTAATAAAAAAATAAATAAAACAGGTTAAGGGTGTTCAGGAGTGCCATAAGGACATATTGCAACTTTGCATAAGGTGGTCAGCATGCTCCTCATTTAGAAGATGACTTTTAAGCAATGATTTAAGAAAGATGAAGTATTTAACCCTGCAGTTATTTTGAAATAGAACACTGTAGCCTGACAGAACAGCCAGCGCAAAGTCCGTAGGTAAGAGTTTATCTGATATGTTTGGAGAATATCTATGGGGCTGGTGTGGCTAGAGCTGAGTGAATAAAGGGAAAACTAGTAGGAGAGCTCAGAAAGCTAATAGTAGGGGGTTATTTAGGACTGTGTATGCCATTGTAAGGATTCTGCTTTTTACAGTGAGTAAAATACATCTTTATAAGTTTTGATCAGAGATAAAAATATCTAACTTACATTTGTACAAGGACACTGTGGGGTCTGACAAAGGCAGAAACAGGGAGAAGACATTGCATGCTATTGCAATATTCCAGACAAGAAAAAATGTTTGTTTGGACCATGTCTTGAGATATAGTTATAGTCTGCACATATTTAGATGATAAAGCCAATAGAATTTCCAGATGGATAACACTATGAATGTGAGATAAACAGAAAATATAAGTATAAATCAAATATATCAGGCCCAAGCCTTATATTTAATGAATAGTTAGAAGCATTTGAATAGTTCTATATATATTTAGTATTATAGGAATAGTTCTCTGTTCTATCTATAACAAATTACCACAAACTCAGTGGTTGCAAACAGCAATCATTTATTATGTCACAGTTTATGGATGTCAGATGCCTGAACACGGCTTCACTGAATCCTGAGTCTGAAATCTCACAAGGCTGAAATCAGGGTGTTGGCCAGGCTGCATTCTCTTCCTAGCCTGACCCAGGCAAGGATATACTTCAGATTCCCTCAGTTTTTTGGCAGAATTCATTTTCTGTGGCTTTAAAATTCATACCAATTTTTTTTCAAAGATGCGGCAAAGACTTTGCTTCAAGTTTCTGACATTTAAACTCATTTTTAAAGGTCTTACTTGATTAGGTTAAGCCCACCAGGATAATCTCCCTTTTTCAATTATTTCAAGTTGTCTGATTGTGATTTTTTTTTTACACCTCAAAATTCCTTTTCATTTGCCATATTCTATGGTTTATAAGGTAATGACAGCTAAGAACCGTTCTCAAGGAGAAAGAATTATAAAAAGCTGTGCCCTAGGGAGGAGACTTACCTTAGGGTGTGTCTGCCAAAATAATGAATATGTTGAATTATGTACTCATTACTTAAAAACTGCTTTATCAAAATTTTCCATCCAGACGAGGAGGATTAACTATAGAATTGAAACTAATTTGCATACTTAGCAGCCAGAGTAAAGAGACTTTATAATACACAGGGCATAATGCAGAGGGGTCAGAAGAAACCTAACATTGTTCAATGGGAAGGAAAGCAGGAAATGAAAGAGAGCTGGGGCCAGAAAAATATCTGAAGAATATTGGACATGTTTTTTCCAAATGTGTATAAAATATAAACCCAAATTCAAGCAAAAGAATCAGGAACACCACACCAAAGCATATCATAATAATTTTTTTTTAAAAAAGGGATAAAAGTAAATGTTCAGAACAATTTGAGCAAAAGAAGACTTCTGAGTTCAGAGCAAAAAAGAATAACAGACCTTTCAGAAGCAATGCAAACTCAATGTCAGAGAAGCAGCATCTTATTACTGAAGTATAAAAACTGTGAACCTAAAATTTCCTACCAAGAAAAATGATTTTTAATAAATGAGGACAGATTAGAAGCATTTGTAGACATGCAGAAGTTTGAGAGAATTATTTTAAGCAGATGAGCTCAATAAGAAATGTTAGAAGTCCCTCAAGAAGAAGAAAAGCAATACCAGAGAGAAACTTGGATCTCTATAAAAGAAAGAGGAACAATGGAAACAACAATTAGATTTGTAAAACATTTTTAAAATTACTTGTATTATCTTTAAGAGAGAATTAGCAACATAAATCAATAGAAGCTGATGATGATAATAATATTAATAGTGACATATTGTGGGATATATAATATATAAATAGAAATAAAATGCATAAAAAGAATACCTGAAAGGCTGGGAAGGGGTAAATCAAAGTATAATTTTATAAGTCTCATATACTATATTCAAAGTTATGTCATATTATTTGAAAGTAAATTATAATAAGTTCAAGATATATACTGTAAAACCTAGATCAATGGCAAAATAAAAGAATGTGTATCAATAAGCCAATAAAGGAAATGAAAATGAACATAAAAATATTCAACAAGAATGGCAACAGAAAAATGAACAGTAAAGAAGGGATAAAGAACATATGGGGAAATCAGAAAATAGCCCACTCATATCAATGATAACATTAAATATAAAATGTTAAAACATTACAATGACAGAGATTGTCGTATTAAAAAATAGCACAAGACTCAATTTTAAGTTATATTAAAAGAAACCCACTTTGACTGTAAAGAGCCAGAGAGTTTCAAAGTAAATTGTGGAAGAAGATATACAATGCAAATGCTTATGAAAAGAAAGCTGGAGTACCTTTATTAATATCAGGCAAAATAAATTTCAAAATAAGATAAATTCCCAGGAAAAAAATAGGGGTAATACGTATTGATAAAGAAAGTGTCTACTCACAAAGAATATATAACAATCATAAATGTCTATGTTTTGAGCAACATAACCTGAGAATAGGTGAAGCAAAATGGACAGAAATGAAAGGAGAAATAGAAAAATTCACATTTACACTTAGAGAATCCAAGGGTACCCTGTCAGTAATCTATAGACCAAATAGAAAATAAGTAAGGAGATAGAAGACCAACTCAATCATTCTATTTACATGCAACTCTAGAAAAAGAAAACCTGCTGGGACAGTAAGCAGATCAGTGATTTACAGAGCCTGGTTTGGAAGGGATGATTGACTACAAAGCAGAGGAGAACTTTCTGGGGTGAAGAAAATTTTGTATGTATTAAATGTGGCGTTGGAAACTGCATCCATTTGTCATAGTCATTGAACCATATACTTAAAATGAGTAAAAATTCAACCAGGAAAGAAACAGAGGTATAAAGGAAAGAATATTGGAAAACTGTTAATAATTATTGCATTTTGCTAATTGGTGCATGATTTTATTATATCTCTTCCTACTTTGAAATATATATATATATATATATATATATATATATATATATATATATATCCAAAATGAAAAGTTATAAATAGGGATATTGAAATTGCATGTTTTTTTCTAAAATATCAATTTATTTTACATAGTGTCTAACTTTCGTTAAAACTGTGTCTCACAATAACCTCATAGTTTAAACATTTCAATGGCTTCCTATCACTAAAAATATTTTATTTTGCTTACAAGTTTGACCTTATTATTTTAGAGAAAACTTCTTGAACTGTTGAGAACTGTTATAGTCAGGGCAGAATAATTGATTTTGATGTGGGCTATGGGTGGGAGGCTCTTTGTCTCCTCAGAGATAACCTAAGCTGTCTGACTTGTGGGTATGAAACTGTAAAAGGCTGCAGTCCTGCCTTTGGTGACCATGGCAACGACTCCAGTCCCAGGAAAAAGTTTAACAATGCAAGGTCTATAAACTTTAAGTATTTAGGGGAAATGCAAACAACATATGCTAAAAGTGTGTCTAGAATGTATGAAGTCCATGCTAAAAGCTTACCTAAGATGTGGAAGATATATATGCTAATTCAAGCCTATTGAGAACTGAAACAAAGGAACCATTTAACCTTTCCTCTCTGTATAAAAGAAACTCGAAAGTCTTGTTCGGGGCTCAGGACTGAAACAGAAAGCTCCTAAGTCCTGCCGGCCGTCAATAAACCATTTTTCCTTCTCAAAATCATTCCTGAGTCCTGGCCTCTCTATACGCAAATAATTGAACCTCTCTCAAATTCAACAACAATTTAACAAGAGCCCCAATGTCTCAGTAGCTAACTACAGCAAAGTTTTATTCCTAGTGTAAGTCAGTGTTGGTGGTAGGGGACACTACATGGTCAGCACTCTACCCAGTCTGTTTTCTCCATCAAGCAAGCAGATGAGTGCTGAGAGTTTGTGGAGGATCACATGGGAGATTTCAGAGACCAGGCCTGCAAGTGGCATATATCACTCTACCCACATATCCATCACATGGCTTTTCCCAACTGCAAGAGAGACTTGGAAAATTGTTATTCCTGCATGTTAAAATCAAATTATAATGTGATTTACTGAACCCAAATATTTTCTCTCCCACAAGGGGCATTTAGTCTAATAAATATTTTAATATGCTTATATGTATAAATTCCTTTAGTATATTTTAAGTTATCAAATGATAAAGTCTCATAACAGAGGTAAAAATGGAAATTTTAATTCATGAATTTTATTGGAAGTAAATGCTTTTGAGTCATATGCCAAAAGTAATATCCACCATTCATCCATTCTTCATAGTTTTATTGAGTGCCAAATGTAAAGTACTGTGATAAAGCACTGGAGATGCCAGCCAGAGGAATTGCTTAACTTATTATGTAGGATTTGATAAAATATAAGGAATCCCAATGGAGTGTGCAATGAGAACAAGTGAAAGGAATACCTACTAAATGTTGATGGGTTGGAGCAAATTCCTGAAAGGAACAGGCATCTCTATATTGAACCCAGTTGACCAGAAATGAGAAGGGAAAGGTGTCAGCCAAGCAAAATGGAGTTTTAAACTGTGCCCTAATCCCCAGAATAAGGAAATGCCAAAAGTAACATTTTGATGCCAAAAGAACATCTGCACAATTTGATAAACCTTGAGGGTTCAATGTTTTAGGAGCCTGGAAAAGGAAGGTGAAAAGAGATTATAAGAGATGATGCTGAGTGAAAGTAAAGTTTGATTGTGAACCTTGCATATGTAAAGGAGTATGGATTTAACCTGACATCAATGGGGAGAATATGTGAACATTTCAAGAGTTCAGCAGATAACATTTATAATTTTCTGAAAATTGATTTATTTCACATGATCTCTAATTTTTGTTAAAACTGTGACTCCAAAAGGACTTGCAGTTTAAACCATTTTGATAACATTCTATTAGTAAAAATTTCACATTTTGCTTACTTATCAGACCATAGTTTCTTGGGGAAAACTCAGGTAATATAGACAAGTTTTCTATTCTTCCAATTTTTCTAAATAATAGGACCCTGTGTCTATTAGAGTACTGAAAGAAATAGGATATAATATGTTTTGAAGAATCTATGGTTCTAAAACAATTTCAGTTTCTCTGAAACAAGTCAATGCTGTTCTCTTTTACTAGTATTTTTTATTTAAATGTTTCTGATAAAATTAAGAATTTGAAAATATTTAACTTCATACAAAGTATGGCAAATAATATAATTTTACATGTACTTGCACTTATTTTTGGAAAATTATATTATTTGCCTTACTTTGTCTTTACTTTCAAATAATTTTTAATAAGCACATTTAGATATTTAATATTGTTATATAATAGAATATTTAAAATTATTTTTCCAGTATTTTATATGTACAGAAATTATATATATGCACATATAGATATACACATTCAAAGCATATTTAATTGAGCTTTTTATCTTAGATTTTTCATTGATATCACAATATGATATATTGAATATGCTTTCTATAGTCACTAATAATGCTTGACATATAGAAGCACATATTGACTTGAGATTTCCAAACAGTAAGGAAAACTTAACATGACTAGAAATCAGAAATAATTTAATGTAAATATTTAATATATTTGGCTTATTTGAGCTTATGATTATATCATTGCTAAGACACAAACAAGTTATCTTAAATGTCCCCCAAAATTTAAATTTTAGAAGTTTAGCATCATCATGTAACAGAGAACATGAAGTTGAATAATTCACTATCAATATTATGATAACAAAAGTAGCAATTTAAATTATTTTTACATTATTTGTCATAATTAATAGTAATTAATATAAGCTAGGGAAAATGATTTGGGGTACTTGATATATTTTAATCCTAAAAAATATATGAGAAAACAGTGATATAAGACATTCCCTTGAAAAACGTCCCAAGAGATTCAGTGAATATACAGGATGATTCCCACTTGCTCAGAACTATGGAGGACAGTACAGACTGGAGGTCTCCGCAAATGCTGAAGTGAAGACAAAGAAAAATTTCGGGTAGGAAACTTCTATGTAGGAAACACCCAACCACTTTCTTCTTCCTCATTTCGACCCAGGTAGTAAGGAGAATCCCACACGTATCCAGACACTGGGTCTCATGTCCATAGAGGCCCAAGGTAGAACCAAGCTGCTGAGGAGTGCTACATACAAAATGGCACCCAAGTGACATGGGGGAAGAAAGAGACATGATAGAACTGTATTTGGAGAAAAAAAAAGCACATCCTCAATGCAATGTGTCTTGGCTGGGCCACCTAAGTGCAAAACAGACTTGTCTGGGGTGACCCCCTTTCTGGAGGGACTCCATGCGGCTACCTGGGTGGGATATGCTAATGGGGAAGAAACCAAAGGAAAAGAAACCTCACAGAGAAAAAAAAGTTGGGGGAGGGATTTAAACTGAACTGCTATAAGACAAAAGAGTTCAAGAACTGAAAAGGTCTATGGAACAGGAGGCAATGAGGAAGGGAGCTAATTTAAACAAATAATAGGAACCAAGGAGAAAATTCTGCAGAAACCAAACAGAACAGATAAGATTTCCAGAGAAGTAACAGAGTAAAGAGAGCTTTCTGCTGGAAGTAAAACATAAAGTATATCTTGCACATAAAGTATAATCTTAAAAATTGTACCATATATCCAAGGTGAAAAAGAGATGAAAAGAGCTAAGAAAATCTGAACATCTAAATACTGGCTACTCTGAAGGTCCAGAATAAGTTGGACCAAGCATCAAAAAAGAGCCTTAACACAAAGCTAATCAGTAATACAACCCTTGACAAGAGGGAGAAATGGACCTTCAGAGTTAACACATCAAAATAATTCATGCCCATACATCAGCAAAAAAGTTACAAGCCATGTCAAGAAACAGGAAGATACATATGGCTAAGTGGTGGGAAAATTTAAAACATTCATATACAGAATATTGTACCCTCAAACAGAAGGATATACATGGTGGTGATAGTAGCATATTATTGTGAATGTAATTAATAGCCTTGAATTATATAGGTGAATATGGTTAAAAGGGGAAACTTCAGGTCATACGTGTTACTAGAATAAAAATTAAAAGATAAAACATAGGCCTGTATAATATACTGAACCCTTTTAAGTATGATGGACTATATAGTTAATAATAGAAGTAAAAGAATGTTCTTTCATGAACTATAACTTTTATTTTGCTAAAGGCTGCCAAGGCAATATATCAGAAATGGGTTGGCTTCTACAATTTGGATTTATTAACTTAAAATCCCTCAGTTCTGAGGATATGAAAGTGTCCAAATAAAGATATCATAGGGAGAGGCTTTCTTCCTAAACTGCAGCTGGGGGTGATCAGGCACATAATGGCATTTGCCAGTATTTACCTTCTCCTCCAGGGTCCATTGCTTTTAGCTTCTGACTGCTCCTTCTGTGGTTTTCTCTCTCCCAGTTTCCACTGATTTCACTTTCTTGATCCTATGGCTTTCTCTTTCAGTTTTGCTGGGTTCCTCTCTTAGATATTATGTCTTTTCCTTCTGTCTCTACAACTCTCTTTCTCCATATTTATTCCATTTATGCAGGACTCCAGTACGAGGGTTAAGACTCACCCTGGGTCACACCCAACTGAAATAATCTAATCAAAGACCCTTAACTGGAGTGATCTAACCAAAGTTTCCCAGGTTCATACCTACAGGAATACATTAGCATCAAGAACATGATTTTCTGGACTACATACAGTCTCTAACTACTACAATAACAAATGAACAACACTCATACAAGGTGTTAATAATAGGGTAGTATATAGGGAGGAATTCAACTACTGTGAACTATAAAATTAGTTAGTAGTAATATTTTAATAATCTATTGTCAATTGTAGCAAAGGTAACTACTTTAAAAAATAGTATGGAGGGTGGGTCAAGATGGCGTCAGAGTTAATGCACCCACATTATCTCTCCTACAAAGAGACAGCTGAGTGGGGATGGGATCCTGCCTGTTTTGGGAGCCCACAAAGCATGAGATTTAAGGTCATCAATCTGGAGAGAGCATGACAAAAAGAGTGATTGCTCAAGTTAAAACCATGAGTTTCTGGCACTTGAGGCTGGAGCTGTGGATGGCTAAGTCCCTCCCTCAGGGAAGGAAGTCATGGTGTTCCTGGGACCTTACTGGTCACATAGCTGGAGAAGAAAAACTCCAAGAGTGGGAGGGTTCTGGTGAAGGGTGGAGAGGGTTCCCGTGAGTGCAAGTTCAATTGTCTGGACCCCCCTTTTTGAGCTTGAGAAGCATACCAGCTGGCTTGTAGAGAAATCAGGAAGAGGGGAGAGGCAAATCTGATCAGGCAGATGGATCTGCCTAACCACCCTGGGATAGGGAAAATTGGTCTGGGAGAAGGTGGAGCCAGGCAATTAACTAGTCCTGTGCAACACACCTAAGGGAGGGGGACAGTAGGAAGTGCTTGGTTGGCCTCGGAGAGCATATTTAGGGTTGTCAGCAAGGTGTGGTTGCTTTTTCTCAAAGAGACTGAGAGTCATTATTTTCTGTAGTGAGTTAGTTCACAAGGGTCCCATTTTAATTTTGAAGGGAAACTCTCACACAGGCTTCCTGCTGCCCTGGGAGAAAGGGAAGTGAGGAAGGGAGAAAGGGGGAAGGACAGATTCCTAATCAGTTTATTCAATTGCAAATAGTCAATCCTGCCCCAGGGATAGGGACTTTTTTTGAGCAACTGGTCAACCTGGAAGGAGGGTTTGGCTCAGTGGAGGAGTTTCAACCTTGAATGTGCAAGGTCTTGGTTCAGTTTCTGGCTCCTCGTAGAGTAGTGATCCACTGGGATATTAAGCATCTGGCTGATACTTTGGGGCAGGGGAAACATAGACATTATCCTTGTATTAGCTTCCCTTGGGTGTCTTATTTTTCCTAAAAAAAAAAAAAAATACTTTTGTTACATAATTCATTTTAGTTTACTCACTAAAATCCACTTTAAAATATGCAGCAAGAAAGCTCAGGGTATTGATTAATAAAAACAAACAGCCTGACAAGCTCCACCAGGGCTTAAGACGGAAGTCTTATTTTTCTTAATGTTTGGTTGACTCCTTGCTTGAGGGCTCATCTGTTTTCTTGTTTTCCTTCCTCTGTATCCCCTTCACCCCTTTTTTTTTCAATTAGGATCTGCCAGCTTGCTTCTTGTTTGCTGTGTTTCCTCTTTCTCGATTTCCTCTTTTCTGTGTGTATTGATTTTGACTACCAATGCTATCTTTTTTCCTTCATACATCTTTATATATTCCACCTTCTGTTGTCGCTCTTACATTCCACCTCTCTTTGTTCAGCCCTCAATTTTTCTGGCATTTTATTTCTAACACTTCTATTCTGTTATCTACCTTTTATTAACACTTTCTGTTTTTGTCCTTTCTTTTCTCTTTGCCTCTCTTCAAATCATGCTGGCCTTTTAATTGATACTATATTCTTCTCCATATTCAGTTTCCCATTTCTTTGTAGGTACTCCACTTTTTTATTCCTATAAATTTACACTGCTTACATGAGTTTAATATTCATTCCCCTACATATAATATGGTTCTTCTGATAAATTTTACTATCAGTATTCTATTATACTTTTTTCTTTTCTCATCTCTTTTGCTTTCCCTAGCCCTACTCTTTTTCCTTCAAGGAAGATTAGACAACAATAAGGAAATAGAATAAGAAGAACAAAGTGTCAAAGAGAAAACTTAACACTCACACAAAAACAGCACATAAATAAAACCCAAGACTGGAGGGAGAAGCTAATCAACTGAACAATCCCATCAAGATAAAATGATAACCAGAGAACAACAGAAATTTGAAAACTACATCAGTATCAGGAAGACATGGACCAGTCCAATAAACAAACTAAAAACCAGGAAGAGGAGGAGAACATTGAACAACTATTCAAAGCTCTCCAAACAAATATAGACCAACTTAATGAAATGAAGGAAGAGATTAAAGATATTGAGAAAACATTTGGAGAGCATACTGAAGATATTGTAAACATATGCAAAAAGATAACAGATATGATGATGATGAATGACACAATCCAAGAAATCAAAAATACACTCTCAGTAAATAACAGTAGACTTGAGCAGGCAGAGGAAAGAATTAGTGATATGGAAGACTGTACATCTGAAATGAAACAGATAGTAGAATTGATAGATAAAAAGATAGAAAAAAATCCAGCAGAGACTTAAGGACTTGAATGACAGTGAAAAACACACAAACATGCACATTATAGATGCATTCCAGAAGGAGAAAATAAGGGAAAGGGCAGAAGGGGTGTTGGAGGAAATAATGGCTGACAATTTCCCAAGCCTATTGAGGAAGATGGATGTACATGTCCAGGAAGTGCAGCACACCTAAAACAGTATAAACCCGAACAGGCCTACTTCAAGACATATACTTGTCAAATTATCCAACGCTCAAGACAAAGAGAAAATACTGAAGGCAGCAAGAAAAGAGAACCATCACTTACAAGGAAAGTTCAGTAAGATTAAGTGCTGATTTCTCATCTGAAGCCATGGATGCAAGAAGGTGGTGGTATTACATAGTCAAGGTACTAAAAGAAAAAATTTCCAGTAAAAAATAGTCTATCCAGCAAAGCTGGCATTCAAAAATGATGGAGAGTTCAAAAATATTCACAGATAAGCAGAATCTAAGAGAGTATGCCAATAGGAAAACTGCCCTTCAAAAAATACTAAAAGGAGTTCTGCAGGATGAAAAAAACAAAACAAAACAGGAGAGACAGAGTTGGAGTAGAGTGTAAGAACAACTAAAAAGATAAAAAGAGAAATAAAAACAACATGTGACATACACAAATCCAAAGAAAATATAGGTAATTCCTTGGGAGTAATAACATTAAATGTTAATGGATTAAACTGGCCATTGGCAGAATGGATAAAGAAATAAGACCTGTCTATATGCTATCTACAAGATACCCACCTTAGACCCACGGATTCAAGAAAATTGAAAGTGCACAGCTGGAAAAAAATCTTACACATAAACAATAACCAAAAAAGGACAGGAGTAGTTATACTAATATTAGACAAAATAGATATTAAAAGTAAAACTATTGTGAGAAACAGAGATGGACACTACATATTAGTAAAAGGGGTAATTTTTCAAGAAGAAAGAACAATCATAAACATTTATGCATGTAATCAGGGTGCCTCAAAATACATGAGGCAAACACTGGAAAGATTAAGTGGAGGATAGATGCCTCTACAATTATAGTGGGTGACTTTAATACACCATTACCACCATTAGAGAGAACATCTCAACAGAGAATCAGTAAAGAAAGACTTTGAATAATATACTGGAGGATCTGGACCTAATAGACATATATATATGCCACACCCAAATACAGCAGGATACACATTCTTCTCAAGAGCACATGGATCATTCTCCAAGATAGACCACATGCTAGGTCACAGAGAAAGTGTCAATGAATTCAGAAAGATTGAAATCATAGAAAATATTTTTTACTGACCACAATGGAATGAAGCTGGAAATCTGCAAGGGCTAGAGAACCAGATTAGGCACAAATATATGGTAGTTAAACAACACACACTTAGACAAACAGTGAGTCAAGGAGAAACTCTCAAAAGAAATCAGTTACTACCTTGAAACTAATGAAAATGAAAACACGACATATCAAAACTCATGGGACATAGCAAAAGCTGAGAGAGAAATTCATAGCCATAAATTCATATATCAAAAAAGAAGAGTTAAAATCAAAGACCTAAATGCACACTTGGAGGAACTAGTAAAAAAACAACAAACTAACCCCAAAGGAAGAGGAAAGAAAGAAATAACAAAGATCAGAGCAGAACTAAATGAAATAGGAAATAAGAAAGCACTAGAAAAAATAAACAAAACAAAGAGCTGGTTCTTTGAGATGATCAATAAAATTTATAAACCCTTAGCTAGACTAACAAAGAAAAAAGGGAGAAGATGCAAATAAACAAAATAAGATACTTTGTAATCATATTCAGCAACACATCAAACACACCATGACTAAGCGGTTTGGTCCCTGGTATGCAAACATGGTTCAACATAAGAAAATCAATCAATGTAATATACCACATAAACAGATTAAAAAGATCACATGATCATATCTATAGATGCAGAAAAAGCATTTTACAAAATACACAACTCTTTCCTGATCAAAAAAAAAAACAAAAACAAAAAAACACAAAAAACTCCAAAAGATAGGAATAAAAGGAAACTTTCTGAACATGATAAAGGGTGTATATGAAAAACCAATACCTAACATCATTACAATGGTGGAATCTAAAATCTTTCCCTCTAAGATCAGGAACAAGACAAGGATGCCCACTGTCACCCTACCTATTTAACATTGTGTTAGAAGTAGTTGCTTGAGCACTGAGGCAAGAAACAGATATAAAAGGTATCCAAATTGGAAAGGAAGATGTCAAAATTTCACTATTTGCAGATGACATGATCCTGTACATAGAAAGCCCTGAGAAATCTACAATAAAGCTTCTAGAACTTATAAAAGAGTTCAGTAAAGTTGCAGTTTATAAGATCAATGCACAAAAATCAGTAGCATTTCTGTACACCAGTAATGAGCAATCTTAGGAGGAAATCAAGAAATATATACCATTTGCAGTAGTAGATAAAAATTCAAATACCTAGGAACAAATTTAACTAAAGATATAAAAGATGTATACTCAGAAAACTACACAACACTGTTAAAAGAAATCAAAGAAGACCTAAAAAAATGGAAGAATATTTCCTGTTCATGAATAGGAAGACTAAATATCATTAAGATGTCTATCCTACCCAAACTGATCTACAGATTTAAAGCAATCCCAATAAAAACCCAGCATTTTTTTAATGGACTGGAAAAACTAACTATGAAATTTATTTGGAAAGGAAAGAGGCTCTGAATAGCCAAAAACATATTGAAAAAGAAAAATGAAATCAGAGGAATCACACTATCTGATTTTAAAACATACTACAAAGCTATAGTGGTCAAAACAGCATGGTATTGGCACAAGGATAGACATGTTGACCAATGGAATTGAACTGAGAGTTCTGATATAGATCCTCACATGTACAGTCACCTGATATTTGACAAGGCCACCATGTTCACTTAACTGGAAGAGAATGGCCTCTTCAACAAATGGTGCTTGTAGAACTGGATAGCCATATGCAAAAGAATGAGAGAGGAATAGTATCTCACATCTTATACAAAAATCAACTCAAAATGGATCAAAGATCTAAATATAAGAGTCAAGATTAAAAAAAACAACCTTGGAACACAATGTAGGGAAGCATCTACAGGACATGGTAACAGAAAATGGCTTCAAGAACTTAACATCCAAACCACAAGCAATGAAAGAAAAAAATAGATAAATGGGACCTCCTCAAAATTAAAGCCTTATGCACCTCAAAGGAGTTTATCAAGCAAGAGAAAAGACAGCCTACACAATGGGAGAAAATATTTTGTAACCATATCTCTGATAGGAGACATATCCAGCATATATAAAGAAATCCTATGTCTTGAAAATAAAAGACAAATAACCCATTTTAAAAATGGGCAAAGACTTGAACAGATGTGTCACCAAAGAAGAAATATAAATGGCTAAAGAGCCCATGAAAAGATTCATGACATCACTAGCTGTTAGGGAAAAGCAAATCAACACTATAATAAGATACCATCTTACAATGATTAGACTAAAGTCTACTTAAAAAAAAAAGAGGACTACAAGTGTTAGTGAGGATGTGGAAGAATGCGAACTCTCATCCACTGCTGGTGGGAATGTAGAAGGATTCAGCAATTGTGGAGGACCATTTGGCAGTTCCTCAAAAAACTAGCAATAATTGTAACCACTATGAAAATATCCAAAATGTTTAAGTACCCTTTATACATGCCCTGGAGAACATCCCCCCCACCATGTGCCCCCATCAATAACACCCTACGCCAGTATTCCTCCCCTGCTATCGTTGAACCTCTCTGTGATCGAAAATTTCTTCAAAAATGAAGCCTAATATATTGCCAGGTTCCATTAATAGTAAAATAGAATATACTGATGGATTTAAAGGTTAGATATAGAATACATACTAATTTAGAAAAATTAAACTAAAAATAAATTGGGGTATCAAAAAATGAAAAAGTTTTGTTTTTGACGTTGTGCCTTTCATTGCTGTAATAGGTGTTCCCCTGTATGTACAGTTGCAAGGCAATCTATTTCTTCCTCAGTGTCTACATCCTTTCTTTTTTTTTTCTAATTATTAGTTTTGTCTTCACCAAAGTTTTAGATGACAGTAATTCAAATATATATATAGGGTACTCCCACATATCCAACATCAAAAACACTTTGTCCCTTCCTCAGCAATGGTATTTTTACATGGTCATATTATATTTGCTACAGCTGATGTATAGATATTGAAACAATAGCTTTTAAACAAGGTTCCATTTTGGTTTACATTATGGTTTATATTTTAGACTATACAATTTTCTAAAATTTTAGTTATCTTATGGTTTACATTATGGTTTACATTTTAGCCTATAGACTTGTAGCATTGATAAGGAGAAAGTGGTCATGGTAGCTGCTGAGGGTAGGGAGAGGAAAGAAGAGATATGATGTGGGGGCATTTTCAGGACTTGGAGTTATTCTGGGTGGTACTGCAGGGACAGATGCTGGACATTGTATGTCCTGCCATGGACCACTGGGTGGACTGGGGGAGAGTGTAAACTACAATGTAAACCATTATCCATGTGGTGCAGCAGTGCTCCAAAATGTATCCACCAAATGCAATGGATGTCCCACGATGATGAAAGAGGTTGTTGATGTGGGGTGAGGAGTGGGGTGAGGGGGTGGAAGGTATATGGGGTCATCCTATATTTTTTGAATGTAACATTTAAAAAAAAGAGAGAGAGAGAGAAAATTCCCATTGTTTAAGCCAACTATTGTGTGCTATCTCTTAGAGCAGCCAGACAAGCTGCGATGACACTGTCCATGAATATGTGCTCCCTCTGCCAATTCCATTCTCTGCTAAAATTAGGGTCGTGTTTGGCAGAGCAATATGAGTACATTTTGAGTGCCCCTTGAGGGGGAATAATCATTTAGTGTTTAGAACCTGATCTGAAAACAGATTGTCTATTTTGTTTTGCCATATTATTTCTTGGCGTTAAGCATTCCTTTGGCAACATTTGCTCAGAAGTATAACTTTTAACCACTTATTGTTCATTTTTATGAAATATACAGTCATTATAACCCCTGTTTTGCAGATGAGTAAACTGGTATTTATAATAAAATATTATTCCCCTAAGGAAAAACAGCATATAAATGATAGCTTTTAACTTAGGAATCCTATTTTATATCCAGTTATTTTTATACCACAAAAAAATATGATCCTGTCTAGCATCTACTTTCCATTATTGAACACTGGGAACAAAATTAATCCTCCTTCTTAAAGACTTAATGTCAGGTGAATATCTGGGATTATGTTGCTCCTATTCAGAGAGAATTATAGAGGCTACAGATTCAAGCTTAGTCATTTCTTCTGATTTGCTTTCAAACATGAACCTCACCTTAATGGCTAGTTAGACTAAGGCCTTATTTCTTAGGCTCACCTCCGGGTCTGTTAATTAAACTAGAACACATCTTTATTAAACATCTTTTGCATTCAATACACTGTGGAAAGATAAATATGTGATTAATTTTAATACATGACAAGTTATAAGGCAAATTGAGGTATAAAAAGTGTTATTGACTTCCAATGTATAAACTTTCTCAGGGCCCACTAGGTCTGCACTTTTCTTAATTTCTTCCAAAAGACTTTGCAGCAATGCTTGCACCATTCTTAAGTTTGGGCTCTGAAAGGGAAACCAATGTACAGGGCATAGAATAGGTCCTAGTAGTCATACAAATATGATGTACCCATATTCTAGATACTCACCCAAACCCCTAGCCCTATAGCTGGGCTTTCTATTCCTAACTTACTGCCTGATGTTTGCTGAGACTAGTCACTGCCCAGTTTTGCTCCTCTGGAAGCTCATGTTCTAAAATTGTGATACTTTGTCCCAAAGACAATTGTCAAAATATAACTACTAACCAAACTATTTCTTCCCCAACCAACCCTATTATGATAATCTTTATATCATTTATGTATGATTATACATAAGCAATTAAGTGTATAGTAAAATTGTGAACTTACAAAGCAAACATGCATAATATCATACAGGGGTCCCATACATCAACCCTCCACCAACAGCTTGCATTGTTGTGAGATGTTTGTCACAAATTATGAAAGATTGTTGTCAAAATCTTACTACTAATCATAATCCTTATCTTACATTTGGTGTGTTTTTCCCCCAACCCACCCTATTATTATTTTTAAAATATATTTTTTATGTCAGAAGTTGTAAACTTATAAAAACAATCATGTGCATGTGCATAATTCCCAAACAACACTCCTCTATCAACACACCACACTGTGGTGGAACATTTGCAACAGATAAAATAATATCATCTGATTATTACCATGGCTGTAGTATACATCTGGCTCACATATTCCATGCTGCCTCATATCAACACAGTACATCTTTTGCATAGATGCAAGAATTTTATATTATTACTAGTAACCACTGTCCATAGATCACTCCAGTTGTATTTTCCATGCTTCTGCACATTCCCAACACCCTACAGTAGTGATGCGCATTTGCTCTAGCTCACAAAGGACACTCTTGCATCTGTACCATCACCCACAATTCTCATCCACCTCTTGGTTTACTGTGCTATTCAGTTCCTAGATTATTCTTTAGCATTCTGTCAATTGGTATTACATACCTAGACTACCATTTTCAGTGACATCTTCACTTACAAACTAGCTTTATTCACTATGTGTTACCATTCACTATATACATTTCCATACTTTTACAGTAAAGCTAATTTAAACTTCTACATATATTAAACATCAGTATTTCATCTCAGTCCTCTTCTTACGTCCTTAAGAATCCATCAAGACCTACCACCAGGTCTTGAATATATTGTCCTACAATTTCTTCTAAAACTTTTATGGTTCTTGCTTTTATTTTTAGGTTTTTGATCCAAGTTAATTTTTGGATAAGGTGTGAGATAGAGGTCCTCTTTCCTCCTTTCAGCTATGGATAACCAATTCTTTCAGAACAATTTGTTGAATGATTTGTTCTGCCTGAGCTGTGTGGGTTTGATAGGCTAGTCATATATCACTTGACCATACCTGTGAGGGTCCGATTCTAAACCATCAATTTGGTTCCATTAGTCTATGTGTCTGTATTTAGGTCAGTACCATGTTGTTTTTACCACTATAGTTAGGTAATATGATTTGAAGTCTGGAGATTAGGTTTTGCTTTTACTTTTTTATGATGTTTCTAGCTATTCAGGACAACTTACTCTTCCAAATAAATTTGATGATTGTGTTTTTAATTTTTTTTAAAATGCTGGTGGAATTTTTATCGGGATTGCATTGAATCTGCATATCAGTTTGAGAAAAATTGATATCTTAATGATATTTAGTCTTCCAATCCATGAGCATGGAGTGTTCTTCCAGTTACTTAAGACTTTTTGAATTCTTTTAACATTGAGTTGCAGTTTTCTGAATACAAGTGCTTTACATCATTGGTTAAGTTTATTTCTATTTGAGTTTTATCCATCATATTTTATTTTCACCATTCTTATGACACTTCTAATTACTATTATTAATATAATCCTCATTTCTGGACTCTCTTCCAGGCCTCTCTCTCCTATCTTTTCTTTTCAGGCTCTAGCACACCCTTTAGTATTTCCTGAAAATCTGGTATCATGCTTAGAAATGCTGTCAGTTTCTTTTCATCTGTGAATATTCTAATCTTGGCCCCATTTTTGAAAGACAGTCTTGCAGGTCCCTCTGCCTCCTCCCTGCCAGAGGTGGGACTGAAGCCCAGGCTAGGGCTGTAGGCCAATCAGGGTGAAAGAAACCAGTTCCTACCCTTACTGTGATTTTCAGTCAGCCAGGCTTCTCCCCAGGCTGTGACAGAGTCAAAATGGTGGCATGGCCTCTTTCCAATTTGGGCTGATTCACAGCCCAGCTGTTCCCAGGGTTATATCTTAGCCCACCAAGTCTACCAATCAGTAGCTGAAATCAACAGCCAACCATCTCCTCCCCCTGTTTTGGGGAAATGGAGTGTCCTATTCCAGCCACAGAATAGCTTCTGGGGTAGCTCGTGCTGCCAGAGTAGGATAATCACCAGCCTCTGAGGCTTGGCCAGTAATTTCTCAGAGAGGCTGGAACAGGTCCTCGCATCTTCCTCCCTGATAGAGGTGACACTGGGGCCTATGCTTGAGCTGCAATCTGACCTGGATGTAAAGAAGTCAGTCCCCACCAGCACTGTGATTTTCAGTCCACCCTCCTTCTCCTAGTGCCAGGCATGGAGTTAAGATGGCAGCTCCCAGTTCTTTCTGACTTGGACAGGCTCATACTTTAGCTGTTCTCAGGATTATACTGTAGCCTGCTGAATTTACTCATCAGTAGCTGAACTTGGTGCCCAACCATCTCTTCCTCCCCTGCTTTTGGGAAGTGGAACTTTCAATTCCAGCTGCAGAACAGCTCCCAAGATGGCTTGTGCCTCCAGTAGAGGATGGGCACTGGTCTCTGGGGCGTAGAGTGCTCTAGTTATGAGTCTTCTCTGCAGATGGGCAGTCTCTTCCTTCCATTCTTTCAAGTATGTTGCATGATGTTCTTCTCGCCTCCTAGAGTCCCCAACAGGTGCTTCAGCTAGCTCCAGAGAGCTCTGGGTGTTTACTAAATGTCCTGTGGCAGGATCTGACTCTAGGAGCTCCTTAGTGCGGTCACCCCTCGGGCTGAAGTGTGGTTTGCTGGCCTGGCAAGGGGCGGCGGCTGTGGTAGGCCTATTCCAAACCGCTGCCCCCATAACAGGGTGGTTGATCGGGCCCACCGCCACCCCTGAAGGAAGCTCGGCATGGGCGCAGAGTGCCCTCGGGTCTCCCCTTCTCGGCAGCCATGCTTCCGCGGCTGCCCCTCCTCCCGGATGGCGCCACAAGATGCCTTGTGGGGCAGCACCCTTCTTCTTCTTTCTCCCTGCACAGGTGCAGGGCGGAAAATTCCAGCCCGCCTTTTCCCCTCCCCCTGACAGCAGCAACAGCCAGGCGTGGGCGGGAAACTCAAGTCTGCCCTCTACCCCAGCAACAGCAACAGCCAATCCCTAACCACCGCCCCTCCCCCTTCCAGTACCTCCCACTGACCTTTCTCTGGCAACCAATCAGAACAGGGCATGGCTTCGACCAATCAGCCTTCCCCAGCCCCTATAAAACTGTTGCCTCTCCCTCAATAAAGTTGGACTTGTGTGTTTACCTTGTCTCCGCGGTAGTTCTTCTGCCGTGCGCCCTCCAGTCCTGAGAGCCCCCGACAAGGGCCTGGCCTCCCTTGTCCCCAGTTCGTCGCCTGCTTCTCTGGGCGACCCCCTCGTCGCCAGCTTCGCCAGGCGACCCCGTCAGCCAAACCGCGCAACCCCTGTGAGACTGACCCCTCGTCTGCTGCCGGACCGACCCCTCGTCCCAAGTGGGACCGACCCCTCGTCCCAAGCGGGACCGACCCCTCGTCCAAAGCTGGACTGACCCCTCGTCCGCAGCCAGACCCCACCTCTACCGACCGAGCAAGCCGCCGCACCTTACTCTATCTCCATCTTGCTGGTTCTCTCTAAATTATACTTGTCTTTGAAAAAAGGCAGATTAACATACATAGGCCTAGCCTATTTCCCATCAACTGTTCAAATCCATGACCATATTATATCTAGTAAATTGTTATAATATACCTTTAAACCTAGTCTACATAGCATGGATCAAATAGGTTTTACTGTTTTAACATCAAACGGTTATCTTCATTTTTAATCAAAGGAAAAGGTCTTATATTATGCTAAGATGTTGGCAAAATCTCTAAACATCCCTTGGTTATTAAAATCATTAACTTGTTAATGAATACATTATTTAAAATATTTTGTCTGATAAAACCATAAAGATAAGATAATAAGCCCTTAAAATTATCACATGGCAAATATTTATTTCCTGCACAGCCACATACATTTCATCAGATTCTTGCCTTAAAATGGGTCTTAGGGGGAGCAGAGGTGGCTCAAGCCATTGGGCTCCTCCCTCCCACATGGGAGTTTCCTGTACTGCCTAAAAAAAAAAAAGACAAGCCCACAACAAACAGAAATAGAGTGCAGACACGGAGTGTAAACAACTGGGGGAAGGGATGAATAAAAAAAATAAATCTTTGTAAATCTTTTTTAAAATATGGGACTTAGGACTTTTTCTACCCATGATTTTCACATGTATAAGGAAAACAAAAGGAAAACTCCATATTCATACTTAGAATATCTAGTGCCCTCATTTCTATTCCTGGATTCTCTTCCTGTACTCTGTGTCAAGTCTCTTAACCTCTTATGCCTCTTCCACCATCTGAAAAATGAGGATGATAATAACCACTTCCTACATCACAGTAACAGAGGATTAATGAGATGTCTAAGAACTATTATAGTGATTCAGAAAAATGCATCAAGTAAAGGTACTTTATACCAAAGCACCCTTATAAAGTGGCATTTCCTGTGAAATAATGGAAATGGCCTTTTAATGAAAATATAAATGTAAAGTGTTGGAGAAAATGCTTAGGATAAAGCTACTTTTTACAAGAATATTTCAATGTTTTAGTTTTCTAGGCTGTACAAGCAAATGCTGTGAATTAGGTTGGGTTAGATAAAGGAAATTTATTCACTTACAGCTATGAGCTTAAAAGGAAGTCCAAACCAAGCCATCATCAAGCCTGTGATGGTTCTGGGGTTGACTGCCTCCAATCCTCGTCACCTGGCAAGGTACATGATGGTACCTCCTGTCTCTCCCTTCTCTTCCAGTTTTTTGTCAGTGTCCAGGCTCTTGCTTCCTGTGGTTTTCTCTCTCTGTCTTTATTTCAGTGCACTTATACAGTACTCCAGGAATAGGATTAAGAAACATCCTGACACTTCTCAACTAAAGTAACCTCATAAAAGGCTTTTACATACAGAGGGCTCACCTCCACAGGAATGGATTAAATTTAAGAGCATGTTTTTATGGACTACATACAGATTTAAAACGCCACACTCCACCCTCTGCATCCCAAAAAGACATGTTCTTTCTCTATGCCAAATATACTCATCCCATCAAAATATCACAAATGTCTTAAATCATGTCATAGAAAATGATTAGTACAGTCTCATCAAAATTGTTTAGGGGTGTGGTCTGTCCTGGGATGTAAATCTTCTTTGTCTATAGACTTATGAAACCCAGAGAACAAGTTTCCACTTTCAATATGCAATGGGGGAACAGGCAAAGGATAAATTTTCTTATTTCCATGGAGAGAAATGGAAAGGAAAATAGGGGTCCTGGTTCCCAAACAATTCTGAAATCCAGCAGGGATTCATCAGATTTCAAGGTTTGAAAGTCAGCTATGGAATGATGTTTTGTCCTCTAAGCTTGATGAAGCAGCAGCCTCAAGTGCTTGCCAGTGACCACGCTCTCCTTAAACACTGAGGTGAAGTCTCAACCTTCTCCAAGCATTGGAATGGCAGCCAGGCTGTCTGTGAATGCCCAGGTGCAGGATCTACCCTCTTGGAACAATGAGATGGTGGATAGACTCTCCACTATCCCTGAGACACAGATTCCACATTGTGTGGATTTTAGCCAGACCCTCTGCAGTCTCTAGGATGCAGGATTTACCCCCTCTAGGCAGTCTTCCTGAACAAAGTGTGGAAGGCTCACCTTCTCCAAGTAATAAGGCAGACTCATTTTTTCCACACAAATGCGTGGACCTCCTCTTTTGGCCTGTGAACATGAGAACTCAGCATACATGGTTCTGTCCTTGAAATGATCTTCCCTTCAATTTTTCTCTTTTCTGTCCCTTTTAGTCCAGGCTGGCAGTGGTTCCATTCATACAAATTATGCACAAAACTTGTCAGTTTTTCATTTAGTTCATAGAGGTCCAATCCATCAGATAGAAGAACTGTCCACAGGCCTTTCCTGTATAACTGCACCTCCAATCCTGACTTGCATGGAAATTGCTGACTATTTCCATGTTCAGTTAAACCCTCACACGGGCACTATCCTATGTGGACTAGTTTTTCCAATGTTCATAATTTTCCAAACCACCAGTTTCTGATTTCTTTGTGCCCAGGTGTTCAGTTCTCAGCTAATTCCCTTTCTTCTCCCATTTTACTCTAAGCTGCAAGGAAAAACCATGCTGCACTTTCCATACTTAGCTTGGAAAGGTCAACTAAATATCCAAGTTAATCATTCTCAAGTTCTGCCTTCCATCTGATATCAGAAGTCAATTTTGTGAAGTTCTCTGTCTCTTTAAAAGAAGGATCACCTTTCCTCCAGTTTCCAAAAAAACATTCATCATTTTTGTTTAAGCCTTCATTGGAAGTAATTTTAGCATCCATATTGGTACCATCAGGCTCTTCAAAGCAATTTAGGCCTTTTCTGTCAAGTGTCTCTCAGTTCTTCCAGCTTTTACCCATTACCAAATTCCAAAGCCATTTCCACATTTATTTTAGGTGTTTGCAATAGCAGCACTTCTGGTACCAAAATCTGTTTTAGGTTTCTAGACTGCTCAAGCAAATACTTCATAGTATTTGGGTACTATGGGTAAGGTTAGACAATGAGAATATATTCACTTATGATTTTGAAGCTAAAAGAAAGCCCAAATCAAGGTGTCACCAAGGCAAAACATTTTTCTCTAAGACTGTGGTATTCGGGGGTGGGCCGCTGGTGAGCCTTGTCTTCTTTGTTACATGGCAAGGCACATAGCAGTGTCTCCTGGTCTCTCCCTTCTTTTCCAGGTTCCATCAATATCTAGTCTCTTGCTTTCTCTGTCTTTCTCTGTCTGAATTAAGTCTTCTTATAAAGAACACCAGTAACAGGGTTAAGATTAAGAACCATCCTGATTGAGGTGGGTCACACCTTATTAACTGAAGTAACTTCATCAAAATCTCCCACTTACAATGGTTTCACACCCACAGAAATAATTAAAATAAGAACATATTTTTCTGGGGTGCAGCTTCAAACCACCACAAACAACATCTTTAAATCTGATAGACTATATTCTTGCTCATCTGATAACTCAGTGTCTTAAAAACAGCCCTGGTTTTGCTTTTTATTGGTAGTATTTAAAACCATTTAAAAGGAGACGTTATTATCTGAATGAAGGTTTTAGTGAATGAGCACATAAATAAAGAACCATGAGCTGGATTGAACAACATGGTCTGAGATCTGGCGGCAGAGTAGTGGTTTCCACTTCAAATAACAAGTGCCAACCAACACATCATGATGAGGGTGTGCTCTAGGATTAAAAGAAGTATACTGAAATTGAACATGCTCCATTATGCTTTAGAGTGCAAGCAGATATCCTGTGGGGTGTCCTGAGGAGAGACAGGCCTTTTGTAGTTAAAGATGAATGCTAACCAGTCATTTAATTATGAAGATTTTGAAATTAGAGTTTAGCACAGGCAAAAGTCAGCAAGTACTCAAAGGAAGGCAGTGGAACATCAATAGTGGTGGTGGAGACTCTGAGGTATTTTCACTGATGAGTTTTAGGATGAAAGAACTAAGGTCCTGCAAGTCCAAAGAACTAAAAGTTATTTTGATGTTTTTATCTATACATATCTCCTAGTGAATTCTTGGGGTAGATGGAATGTGTATCCTGTATTTTTTCTATAAAATTAATAGTGGAGGATTATGGTAGAAATATTGGAAAAGTTGTATCATTCCCAAATAAATAACTATAGTCTATTTAGCCAATAATTAAAGAGTTAAAAGATATTAACAAATAAATTCTATATATTGGTATTTGGAGATCCAAACTATAGATTCAGTCTCCATTTATTCAGGAAACATTTATGTGTGGTTACCATGTGTCAATCATCCCAGCAATGAATATATAGTTATAAAAGGAAAGGTCAATTTGAAATCAAGTAATTATAAAACCATGTGATAGTTAGTTTAATAGCTTTATGTAATCAGTGCTATGGAAAAGAGAAAGATTGGAAAGTACCCCAGCCTTTGCAAGTATCCAAAAGCTTCAAAGAGTGCTGCCAAGTTTGATACTTCAGGATGGTAGGATGCAAGGAACCGTAGGGATGAAATTAGAAAGGCAAAGTGGATTCATATCTTTATGAGCATTGTATGTTTACCCTGGAAGGTAATTTGGAGCCATTAAATTAACAATTTGCATTTTAGAGTTATCCATGTGAGTAGTCTGAATTGTAGAAAATAGATTTTAAAGAAGCAAGAAGTTTAATTATACAGAACTTCCCTCCACATATCCCAATACAAAAACACATAATACACATTTAAAAACAAGCCAAAAAATAAAAATAAAAAATACGTCAAGATAAATGTCTGCATTTAGTGCAGGAGAAATGGAAAATAATAGAAGAAACTAAAATTTATGGTTCATGTTATAAAATGCAGGGTGGTGCAATTAGCCAAGATGAGGGATTTTACTCAAAAAAGGAAGTCATATTGTTATAAACAACTATATAATATAGCTGGGCATTCAGTCAAATTCTTTGTGTGCTGATCTTTAGTCATTTCTTTTAGAATTAATTTCCCCAGGAAATATATATATCGAAAGATCAACTCCATCATGAAAGTCCCATTCTGTACTAGTAATGATGGAAGGGAGTTTTTCTGCCTGTTCTGTTCTGAAAAGGGTAGGAATTAAATTCATATCAATGTATTTCAATTATGAGAATGCTCTCAATGTTAGAAAAAATTTTTAAACCATATAATAGTTAGGTAATGGATTTTTAATAACTGTGGTGTTTAAATTGTGATTACTCCAGCACAGCGCAGGTCACTCTGACAAAAGTGAGGCTGAGTCAGGAAGGGTCTCTGACATGCTCATAGATGAGCTCTGCAACAGGGATGTGCAGATCAGGAGGCTACAGAGGCCTCAGAGAAGATGGCAAGGGGAACACGGGTCTCTCACCAGGAAGCTTGGCTTTTGCTGGCCCTGAGCTTCACATCAAGAACATCAAGAAGCTTTCCACTACTGCCTTAGCCCTTGATAACAAAAGGACCTAGAAGAAGCTCTTGCCCTTCCTTACAGACACCATCTATGATGAAGATGAGGTCCTTTTGTCCCTGGTGGAGCAACAGGGAACCTTCCCCACTCTGATGGGACACCCAGGACACCAGTGCTGTCTACTGGTATCCCTATTCCTTGAGACACAATGATATTGAGATTTGACCAATTATTAACCCTATAATAGTTTTTCAGTTGAAAGTGAAAGGAAGAGTCACAGGTCTCTCACTTTAAATAAAAGCTAGAAATGATTCAACTTACTGATGAAGGCATGTTAAAAGCCAATATAGTTCAAAAACTAGGTCTCTTTTGCCAGTTAGCCAAGTTGTGAATGCAAAGGAAAAATTCTTGAAGGAAATTAAATGCTCTACTCCAGAGGATACATAAATTATAAGGAAGAAATAAAGCTTCATTGCTGATACATAGAAAGTTTTAGTGGTCTGGATAGATCTTCAAACCAGCCAGAAAATTCCCTTAAGCCAAAGTCTAATCCAGAGCAAGACCCTATCTCTCCAATTCTGTGAAGACCAAGAGAGGTGATGAAGCTACAGAAACAAAATTTGAAGCTAGCAGAGGTTCATTCATTACGTTTTAGGATAAAAGCCATCTCCATTTTTTTCAAGTGTAAGACTAAGTAGCAAGTGCTGATGTAGAAACAGTAGCAAGTTTTCCAGAAGATTGAGCTAAGGTAATGATAGTAACTACAATAAATGAGATTTTCAATAGAGACAAAACGGCCTTATATTGGAAGAAGATGCCATCTAGGACTTTTATTTCTTTGTTTTATCTTTTTTTTTTTTTAAAGAAGCTTTACATAAATGTTATATAGAAAATACAGGGGATCCCAAAATACTCCACCCCCTCTCCTTTCACATTTTCCCACATTAACAACATTTTTCATTAGTTTGGTATATTTGTTACAATTGATGAACACATAATGAAGCATTGCTACTTACCATGGTCTGCAATTTACATTATAGTTTACACTTTGCACCACACAATTTTATAGATTTTGACAAAATATATAATGGCCTGTATTTGTCATTGCAATGTCATGCAGGACAATTCCAATGTCCCAAAATGCCCCATGTTACACATTTTCTTCCCTCTCCCTCCCCTCAGAACCTCTGGTGATCACTGCCTTTATATCAGTGTTACAAATTCTTCTATCATTACAATAATAATAAGACTACTTTAGTTCATAGTTGCATTCCCCCCTCATGTTTGTTTCTTCCCCAACCTCAAGGATTTTGGGATGGTGATGTCAACTCTGTCTCAGATTGAGAGGAGTCTTAGATCTTATGAGGCAGATGGAAAGAACTATCTTGCTTGCAGTTGTTGATATTATTTTTTGGAAATGGGTGCTGCAATCATCCTCCTCTTGTTTGTTGTCTTGGCTGAGTCCAATGAACTAATGTCTAGATGTTAGGTGCTATTTTGCTGAAATTTAGGGCTCCTGCCATCATATGAACAGCTGGACATCTAGAACTTTCATTGTTCAAGAGAAGTCAATGCCTGCCTTCATAGCTTCAAACGACAAGCTAACTTTTCTGTGGTGGACTAATGGAGATGTAACTTTAGGTTTAAGCCAATGTTTTTTTAAAAATCCTAGGGCCCTTAATAATTATGCTAAATTTACTCTGCCTGTGCTCTGTAAATGGAAAAACAAAGTCTGGGTGACATCTGTTTGCAACATGGTTGACTGAGTATTTTAAGTCCACTGTTGAATCTACTCAGGGAAAAAAAAAAAGATTGCTTTCAAAATATGACTCCTTATTGACAATGAACCTCATTCCCCAAGAGCTTTGTTGGAGCTCTGACGTACAATGAGATGAATGTTGCTTTCATGCCTGCTAACACAACATCCATTCTGCAGCCCATGGGTCAAAGGGTCATCTCAACTTTCAAGGGTTATTAGGTAAGAAATACATTTCATAAGGCTATAGTTGTCATAGACTGTAATTCTTCTGATATATTTAGGCAAAGGAAAATCCTTCTGGAAAGGGTTTACCATTCTAGATGCCATTAAAAGCATTGAAGATTCATGGGAGGGGATCAAAATATAACATTAACAGGAGTTTGGAAGAAGTTGATTGCAACCCTCATGGATGATTTTGAGGGGTTCAAGACTTCCGTGAAGAAAGAAACTCAGATGTGGTAGAGTAAGCAAGAACACTAGAATTAGAAGTGGAGGCTGAATACATGACTGACCTGCTGCAATGTTATGGTAAAACTTTGTCAGTTGAGTTGCTTATTATGGATGAGCAAAGAAAGTGGTTTCTTGAGATCTAATCTACTCCTGGTGAAAATGCAGTAAACACTGTTGAAATGACTACATAAGATTTAGAATATTAATCAAGTTAGATAAAGCAGTGATAGGGTTTGAGAGGCTTGACTCCAATTTTGAAAGAAGTTCTACTGTGTGTAAAATGCTATTAAAGATCATTGCATGCTACAGAGAACTGTTTTGTGAAAGAAAGAGTCAATCAAAGTAAGACCCTTCATCTTTGCTTTATTTTAAGAAATTGCCATAACTACTCCAACCTTCAGAAAACATCATCACGATGAGTCATCAGCCATCAACATCTAGGCAAGAATTTCCACAGGCAAAAAGTTCATGAATGGTTGCAGGATCAGATGATGGTGAGTATTTTCAGCAAAAAAAAAAAAAAAAAAAAGTACTTTTAAATTAAAATATAAATTATGATTACTATTTTAAATTTTCATCCTGCTGCTTCTTTTTATTTTATAAAAGACTAAGAACACAGAAATGAATTACTACCATTTCAAAAATATCTAATTATTTCATGGCAGAAAGTCAATGATACCAAATTTAATGTACCTCTTTCTGAGCACAGTCCTCCACAAACACCACTCTATTTCATATTTGAGTCTGAGAAAAATGGCAAAGAGTTATAGTTCAAGTTTATGAATAATTGTACTAGAGTTTTGTGTCTTGGAAAAGTGACCATTTCAAAACAGAAACCATATTGGATAACATGTAGATTTTTTCTACTGAAAATAGAAGCCAATTAATATTTTTCCATATTGTGTACTGTTTAAAAAATCATTTGTACTTCTTCCCCTTTTTACAATATTTGAATCTAAAGAGAGACTCATTTGTGTTTTATCCTGTAGTAATATCTTGATACAAAATTTTCATTTTGTTAAGAAAACCATTTTTCTTGCATTTCAAGTATACTAGAAACCATAAACAAATGGAGAAGGCAGATATGAAAACTCCATGTTTTTCTTTACCTATTAAAATCTGCCTATTCCTTACCTTTTGAATAATTTTGAACAGAATTCTATGTTGAAACGTAAGGATACAATGGTTCTACATAGCTATTAATAAGCATGTATTATACATCCTAAATTAAGGCATGTGGTTCAACTCACTATTTCAAATGGGATAAATATTTGAATCAGTGCCACTGGGAATAAAATAGTGAGCATTCGATTCCTTTTATGACAGGAAATTTTTCAGGCCTCTTTGATGGTTTTATCTGTCAAAAAGAATAATCATATGGAAATAGATAATCACCCTAAGACTAATTTTTATTATAACTTATGGTAGATTCAAAATATACATAGGTAAAAGAAACCTCTGTATGTACTCACTTCTGTGATTTAACAAATGTGATATATAAAGTAAAGAAGGAAATAAGGAAGGAAGGGAGGAAGGGAGGGAGGGAAGGTAAATGGACAAACTTATAAATATGGAATTAAACACTCTACTGAAATTAATGTATGTTATTTCTATGGCTACCCCTTACTTATATAAAGCATGTTCCTATAAGTATATTTATATAAATTGTTTTTCTCCATCAGCATCATTTTTAATTAAGCTCATTTATCTCTGTAAACTAGCAAATTAATATTTTAATTTATTGATTCTCCTTTAACATGGGTTAAATTTCATCTTTTGGTGATCTTATAAAATTCGCTACATAACTGAGAACCTGACGGTTGACATGATATGATTCCATAATATTCCTGTAAAGATGATATGTATATGACAGTGTCTAAACTTACCAAAATTCTGGCTTGTAGTGAAATTCACAAGTGATGGTTCCACCTTGGTCAGGGTGTGAGTTTACCTTCAAATCCCCTGTTTTGTGTTATTGAAGCATTCCTCCTACCAAAACTCTCAAAATGTCACCCAACACCATATCTAGGTTAAGAAATGTCATGTTTTATGGTAATCTCACCTTCACAGTCCTCTAGAATGAGGAAGAGATTCTGAATCAGACCTCGCTATACCTCGTTCTGACTTACCATCTCTTGCAGGGATACATTACTTTTATTGGAGACCTGTTAAATTCCAGGCATAGGGTTAGGTACTTTTGTTGTCATTTTACAGATACAAAAATTGCATTTCTGAAAGATTTATTTGCCAAAATACCCTTGGTTAATATGTACTTTGGGGAGCTAGAGTTTAAAGTCAGAAATTTACACTTACATGATCTTTAAGGGTGTGGCAGGGAAATGAATCATGTGCGGCAATAGACAAATGACAGATGATCTGAAACACTAACTTGTATAGATGCAGCTACAATACAACAGGATTTTCCAGAAGACCTAATACAGTTTTAGGAATTTATTTTTAGAAATTGTTACCCTTTTGGATTCTGTGGTAATGTTTAAAAGAAAAATGACTGATTTTACATTTAGAAACAGGTTTGTCTTTGCTTATGAATCCAAGGTAAGTGATGTGATTTGTCTTAATTTTTAGGAAATATTGTCCAGAACTCTTAAGTAATAAAAGAGTGTATCCTAATATCAGGCTCTGATGGCAAACCTTTGTCACTACTATATCATATTAAAAGGGGTAAAGTATAAGGAAAATCGAATATGAATACACTTTCCTCAGGTTTACCCATTATACTTATTCTATTTAAATGCATCTGTGAACAGAAATTATATTACAGATGAAGCGGTAAAGAATTCTTCCTATCTGTGTTAGTCCTTTGTTACTAATACAGTATGCAGGATGGAAGCCTCTTATATAGATTGCTGGAAGTATGGTTGCACATATCACTTTTACTTTTTTAAACACTGTAGGTCACCTGAAGAAGAATCTTTCCCAAAACTTTATTCAAAGGGGTCTGTGAAGAACTTTGGACATTAAAAACTTTTATGAGGAAGAATTTGGTCAGGCAAATTTACCAAGGAACTTACTTCTACACTAAAATATGAATAAATTTATCATCATAACTCTGAATATTTACTGAATATGTTCCATGTGCCTAGTGCTCTGCTAACCACTTCATGTGTATTAACTCATTTACTTTTCTCAGTCTTAATGAGTTAGTTCTTAATGATCAAATATTTTCTATAATAACTCTTTTGACCCCTTTCCAGTATGGAATGGCATGTGTTCCAGAATATTACTCATTGAACATACTTCCCCTATACTCTTATCCAAAATGATATTTTCAAATGCACTTTGTAATTTTTCTCCCCATCATTATATGTCTAGTATTTGTAACATAAAATAAGTTATTAGTTAGCCCATGAGTTGTAAATAAATAAATCTAAAATTGGGACCAAATTAAAGGGTGAATGTCCATCATCTACAAAATCTGTATTCAGAGAACACCAGCTCAAAGATATAACTATAGTTTTCACTAAGTGGTCTCTTGTACAACAGAGGCTGGAAATAATTTTATATCATTATGCTTCTGTGTATTATGTTGTCCAAAGGCATTTTAAAAAATTTTCACACATGAAAAGAAGGTTTTGTATCTATTAGGTATTCAAAGTATGGACTGCTATGACATTTTGTTGGTTTCTCTTAATAGTAACTCCTTTCCTCCTGATTTTTTTGGGAGAACTTCCCTTCTTCTCATTCATATCTCTTCAGACAGACCATCCAAAGTATTGAATTCCCCAACTTACTGCATGCCTTGGGAGAGCATGTGAACTAAACTAAGCCAAAGTGTCCTATCCCCAGCAGTTTGGACAAGGAGTTAAATATTTCTCTTTTGGATGAAACTGCACAAAATAAAGACAGAGTTGCCAAGCATCCATGTTGTCTGCCTTGTGGATGGCAGAGATAGAGGTGAACATTTTCAAGGAGAAAGGGAGGAATTAAACAGACATGCAGATATTCCTTGATTTCACTTGTAATGAAACTCTGCAGTAATTTTGTCCTTGAGTTTCACAGACCATCCATGGCATTATTATAATTTCTCCTTTTGAGTTTGGTCATTAACCATAATGCCATTTATATGCAACTCATGATGTAGCCAATAAATTAAAATATGTTACAAACACAATAGATGTAATGATCAGGAAGGGTTGTAGGAAGTTTCTTTCACATGAAAGAAAAACAGTCTTAATCACCACTGTGGGAAAAATTTCAAGATGTTTGGATAAATTGGCTTTGCTCTTTATTCAGACATGTGATATGCAACCCCTATGCGTTAAAGGAAGGACCTGTACATTAGAAAGAATCTTAGTACAAAGATATTTCTTTCTTTTCCAGTATTGATGTGGGTCAATAATTCATAATTAAAGAGTTCCCTCATGCTTCCTAGGGGAAAAGTACACAATTTTAAAACAATAAGGATATAGATAAATTAACAAATGCAGGGGTGTGGTAACATTGCCTTATTTTATTTCGTATATGTCTCCACATTTCTTTCTTTTACTTGAATTTCCAGAGCACTGCCCTGACTGTTTCATACTGTCCCAATCTGACTATTTTCTGGAACTGCAAACATCTCTGGTCTTGAATACCTGGTACAGGGAAGCAATAGGAATGGTAAAAATTAAATGAAAGACTTTTGCTTTCCCTCCTTTAATATTACAATAAAATACGTTAGTGGTTGTAACAGATATTTTTCATATTTTAGTTGCCCAGAATCCAATCCCCTTAATGTACACAGAACCAACTCCTATTACAGAAGTTAGGGCTTCATCATATGATATAGTTCAATCAGGCATACCTGCACTGGAATAAATTGAATTTTAACAATCCAAAAAAGGGGGTATACAATTTGCTGGCTCTGACAATGGCATTGATGCCCAGATTCTGGGGGCAGAGATGTTAGTATTGCCAGCAATGGGTATACTATCCAGTGACAGCACTGAGGCTTCAACAAGATGGCAGGGGTGTATACCCTGTATTAGAACTGATTTTATTTTGGTTCTAGCAGAGGAGTACCTGAGCTGGTTTTGCAGACCTCTAACTAATTGTGATAGCTACACAAATCTTTGTAATATGTTACTACTTTTTTCAAATTAGAGGCAGTTTCTTGCTGTTACAGGGTTAAATATTAAATTTAAAATGCAGCATAGCATTTAAAATAACTTTTAATAATCATTAATGTGGTATAAAACATGTTTGAATTAGTTAATATCATAACATTTCAGCTTTAGGGTTTTTTTTCCCCCTAGGACAAAATAGAAAATATTCTTTACAAGAAATAACACTTCAATATTGTTTATGTTACGATCTCTATTCCTGTTTTACTCTTTATCAACTGGACCTACAGTAAATTGCAACCCTCCCAGTGTGTAAGACTTGAACTATTTTCTAGGGAAGTGTGATTAAGAAAAAAATTTAAAAAGCTGTAAATAAAACCAGCAAAATGATTTCTGCAAAGAATAATAATAATTATTATTATAATGTAGTTGTTAAAGTGAAGGTGCAGTATATTTGGGAATAATTTTATTTAAGTAAGCACTAAGATCCTGGGACAAAATTCTTAGCAGTGTACATAGTCCCCAAATTTGCTGAGTAATCTATGTATTCAAAAATGTGACTCTTGTGGAATAATTCTCAGGGGAAAAAGATCTGGAATTGTGAATTAATAGATTTTTCTGAAATACTGATTAGAAAGGGGAGCTAGTATATATTTGTATAGGTGGGGTACAGAAATCTGTTGTTTCCATAGACGGGAGTGCAGGAATCTGTTGGTTGCCTGGGACTCTGACCTCAATAGATATTCATGGAAGCATAGATATCCTTGTTGAGGACGGGATTGGAGGGCTTTTCTATTGGAACAACTAAATAGCTGAATGATACAAAGGGGTTAGCTTTTGAAAGGTTCAGTGAGAGGCATCATAAATTAATGATTATGAATCTGTGGCACCAAACTTATGAATTCTAATCTCTGTACGGCTGCTTTTATTAATATGACTTTGAGCAAGTTAAATTGTCTAGTCCTTATTTTACCAATTTATAAAACAAAAGTAACTATGAATCTAACATATAAGGTTGTTTTGAGAATTACATAAGATAAATTATTTTGAACATTGCCTGGTACATAATAACCTCTATTAACTGCTAGCTTCTCTGTTATTAACAATGCCTTCACTGTACCACTGCTAGGATGGGATGAGGTTACAATAGGAAACCATCATAATCTCCATCTTGCTTAAACTTTATATAAAATATGAATTTGGGGCAATTCTATAACTACCAAAAGTCCTAATAACTTTTTGCAGATTTGGCAGGAAGGGAAGTACTTATATTTGAGTAAGCTTTCTCAAACTAAGATTTTAATAGCATAAAAATTTGTTCTTATATTTTTGTTTGCAGATAACCAAGAAAGTGTTAATAGAACTTCAGTATAAATACCTGTTTAGGGATAAAGTACTCCAAGCAATTGGAGGCTCAGAAAGTTTTGTTTTCATCAGAGTCACCAGACTGACATCAAAAGTAAAAATCAGATAAATTAATTAATAAATAAATGAATAAATCTGATCAATTCATTAATCTGATAAATCAGGTAAATTAATGAGAAATGAGTATTAATAAATGTATAATTGCTAAAATAAAGATTTATAAATATTGTAAATATATTTCCCTTGGTTAGAAGTTCTAGATTGTAAGTTCAATGAAGATGTGCTTTTTCTTTGTAACCATTATTCTCAGCTCCTGCAAGCACCCTTACACATGATGGATTGTTGGTTATTCTTTTAATGAATGAATAAATTAACACAATTTCATATCACATTAACTGTCAATGTCTTCTTTGTGTTTATAATTTAAGCGACCAATAAATAATATTTCAGTCATTATGATTTCCTTTAACACTTTCATTATTAACTAAATATATATGACCCTCAAAATATTTTTCAACAATAGTGAATAAAATATAAAATTAGATAATTAAATGATGTCTGACGCTATGGTTGTAGAAGATGTATTCTGAAATCTTTTGAATAAAAATTTAAAAAAGGAATCAAATGTGCTGAGTAACAAAAAAAACATTTCACCATTTGTAATGAAAACAGATTCTGCATTTATCCAATTCAAGAAAAACTGAATTAGAGATGAAAATGAAGTTAAATGGGAAAGCAGTTTCTCATTAAATTAAATTTAAATTGAACATAATAATAATATAAAACTTTGCAGTGTGGGTACAGAGATTTCTGTAGTGAAATCCTATTAAGTTCATAATGCTAAAGAATGTTGTACACAAAATTCTGCTGTTAAACAGCAGCATACAGAACCACATCCAATAAATACACCCATCAGTATTCTTTATAGCATAAGCAATCATATTGTTCTTATGAAAGAATGTAAATTATCATCTATTGTACCATTTTTCTTGCCACAGAAGGGAAAAAGGCAAAACTTCTCTGCTTCTGTATAATACTCTCTTGACATATTTTCACTTCCTTTAAAAAATTATAATAATTTACAAACATTTCTAAACTATTAACATCAAGAAGAAAACAGAATTTAGTTTTTAGTAGACCAATGGACTTTATTATACTTGCTTTTTTGTATTATAGTGTATTCTGAGTTGAAAAGAAAATACATGTGTGTTGAAATGTTTTAAAAAATGAATGGGAACAGTTACCATCTGACATGAATGGAATTTAATTTAAATTGTATGCTCTGGTTTTGTGAGCGACAAGCTAGCTCTTGGAAATGGAGACCAAAGCCAGTAAAAAATATTTTTTTAATACCTGAGATTCCAGTTAATGCCATATGCCAAAGCCATATCCACAGTTCTTGTCAAGATGCCCTTCTCTGTAAGTTTATGCTATGACCATAAAAATTTTTTGGATGTTGCCGTGGCATCCATCTTACTTTGGCTAAGCCTCTTGCTTCAACAATGACCTAGTTTAAGAACTGTTGTCCAGCCCTGGTGCATAAAGTCCCCCAGAAGCCAAACTCGGATCTGTGGCCACCATCCCCACACCTCACCTTATCACCTTTTGGCCCCCAGTCCCTTTCACTTTTTGCTTGTGTTTGTTTTAATTAACCAATCCTTGATACACGTGGGAAATCTACTAACATCCACTCATGGAGTGCAATAAATGGACAAGCCCAGGGGACCTCACACTCTGCCTGTGTGTTCCTCATCTGCTGGTTGAGCCCCTCAAGCTAATCTTGCTTCCCATTTACTCTTTCAATCCTCTCCATCTGGGAACCTGTTAGTAATATACAATATTTTTTCATACATGATGGTCCTAGATTCCCATTGTGCTACACTTGACCTCCACCCAGACACAAATCTAAAATTTAGCTTAATTAAGAACAGTTTAATTATAGATATATTATGTTAATTATAATTACATAGGACTTTAACTTCCTAGAAATATTTTATCTGACTAAAATATTATTCTAGATACAGCTGAATTTTCCTGAGGCCTTATATAGAGGATTATAGCCAAACACTGAATTCAGTGTATATCCTGAGACCATGTATTAATGGTAGAGCTCTAGATCCAATACCGCATTGTCCCCTTCCCCATGGCCTAGCAAGACTATCAAAGCATTGATCTCACATTGCATAATATAGATCATCATATTTTCCAACCACTTACAGCAATTTTCTTATCACATATAATTTTACAGATTGTAAGAATTGTTTCCTTACCATGGCCTTGTCATCTTAAAGTTGTTGCCAAATATTTCAGCCTTTTTTTTTTTCTAGATACAACTCACTTCTAGGTACTAATTTCTGACTCCATCAACTGTTGCTACCACAATACTGCATTAAAAAACAACCTTAAAATTTTAGTAGCTTAAAAAAAATCTTTTTATTTCTCTCATTCATCTTTAGGTCATCTCTAGTTCAGATTATCTAGGCTAGGTTGTCCTGGGCTTGCTTTTAAGCTAGGATTTGGTCTGTGTAGATTTTATGTGTGTCCCTCATTCTTTTTTGACCCATGCATGTTATTTCCATTAGGGAAGTTCCCAGAAGAGAAATGGAAATATGTGATGTCTCAAGGTATAGAACCAGAATCTAACTAGTAACTTTTGTTGACAATCTATTGGCCTACATCAATGGAGTGAGACTGTATATTCAACTTCTAGAGAAGAGGATTTCAGAGTCACAAGGCAAAGGTCTTTGATGTAAACAGAAGAATAGAATTTGGGACAATAGCCCTATCTCCCACCTCTTCACCCCAAAAAAGTATTAAGTAGAAAAAGCATTCAAATGAAACAGAACATTCATTAGGTTTCTCAGATAATATCAATATATCTAAGAAAATAAATAGTAAAATTTTATTGTAAAATTATAATTTATAAATACAAGTATGGAAATGGCAGAACTAAATTTTAAAAATTGACATTATATGTCCAGTCTAAAGGTTTGACAATATATTTAGCTATGCATAAGATGATTAATTAAACTGCATGTTACATAAATAAAAATGAAGTCTAAGGTATAGAAAAAATATGAAAAACACAGTAACAGAAATAATATAAAAATGAGTCAGAATGAAAAATATTTATCAAAAATTGAGTCTAATGGGAAAAGAGTAAAAAATGGTACAGAAGCAATATTTAAGGACAAATACCCAAGAAGTTTTAAATACTGTGAAGACATCAATTCAAAATTTCAAGAAACACAATTAACCTCAAGAGTATAAAACAACAATCACACCATAACCTCAACAACAATAAGAACAAAAACAAAATCTTACCAAATCACTACAAATGAATTAAAAAAAAAAAAAGAAAACAAAAGACACAGAGACAGTCTTAAGATCTTAAGATATTTAAGGAAAAAATATGATTTTCAAATATGTAACCTCAAAACTGACAGCTATTTTTTCAATGGAAGTTATGAAGAGTTGAAGACAATAGAATGCCATCTTTGAAGTGCAAAAATGTTATCAATATTAATCTATTAAGTTTGTAGTAAGGAAAAATTATCCTTTAAATTTAAAAGGAAAAATAAGAGATTTCCATAAATAAATAACTGAGCTAATACCATTGTGTCAGACTCTTATTAAAGAAATCCTGAAAAGATTTTAAGGTAAAAGAAATATAACCATGTATTGAAACAAGAAAATAAAAGAATAATCAGCAACAGAAAGGATGCATGTTTGGGTAAATCAATATCACATTCCCTGTATAGCATAATAATAATAGTATATTTTGTGCTTTAAAATGTTATGAAAGTAAATCATCCTAAAATAACACAAAAGGGAGAAGTAAGGAGGGAGTTCTCCAGGACATGCATACAGGGTATAGAAACATGTTTGGATATTTTCATAGTGGTTACAATTAAAAATGACAACTGAAGGAGTGCTGAGTTCCTAGCCAGGGGAGCTCTAGCACATTCCCCAATGGAACAGCAACAATCTCCCAAGTGCAATGACAAAGACCAGTAAAGAAGGATGGTCAAACAATGAGCCCTTGATGCTGATGGTTATGCTTATGAGCCTATGCACCTGAAGTATGAACTAGTTCTAGAGCTGAAGGATGCTTAAGAGTTACCTCCAGGCCATGATGTGGACCATTGTCTATGAGGTGCAGAGGTGCCCAAAGATGTACTTACCAAATCCAATGGATGTGTCATGATGATGGGAACGAGTGTTGTTGGGGGGGGAGAGGGGGGGTGGGGGGGTGGGGTTGAATGGGACCTCACATATATATATATTTTTAATGTAATATTATTACAAAGTCAATAAAAAAAAAAAAAAGAGTTACCTCCTGAGAGCCTCCATGTTGCTCAAATGTGGCCACTCTCTAAGCCAAACTCAGCTTGTAAATGCATTACCTACGCCACAGCATGGGGCATGACTCCCAGGTGCAGAGAGATTACTACCAGGCATCAGCTGATGATGTAACTAGACAAAGAACCTGAATAAAAGGGTTAACTCAGGCCAGCAGAATATCGCAGCCTACATGTAGTATCAGGTGTTAAAAATTGCTTTTTGACCTTGAATAAAAGGGGGAAATGGAAAGGAGAAATGAGTTAATACGGCTATGAGTCTCCATAAAAGAGTTGGGAGGTCATCAGAGGGTTCGTACTTGTGCATGCCTCAGCAGGGTCCCAGAGACAGCCAAAGTAGATATAAGCCCAGGTCCTGGTTCTCCTGAGGGCTACAGAGATCCACAGGTTCTATGGCCATGGCAGATGGCCACGGAGCTCAGTGCACATGTCAGTTGGCCCTACTTTGGAGTTTGTGTTCCTGAGTGTGATGGAGTTGGACTCAGATGTGACCTTTCTATACATGCCTCTTCTGTTATTTTTACTGGACCTGTGGTTGGCACTGGGGTTGGTGTATACTCAGGAGACCTAAATCTCTGGACTGTCCATGTGACAGCCAGGCCCTGAGCCTAAAAGACTTGCAAATCCTACCATCTGGTTTATTGGACCTATCCTAGCTAGCTAACAGGGAGACGAAGAAGTCAACCACCACACCAGGGAGACAAGAGTGCCTACAACTGCAAGCAGGAGAATTGTATCCATCATCCATGTGGAATCTAAGCCCCCTCTCAATATAGGCATGGGATGGACAAAACCATCCCAGGGTCCACAGGATGGAGGAATAGAGTATGGATTAGAGTGGACTTACTGATATTCTACTATGGAAATATTTTGATTAATAATGGAAGAAATTGTAGCATTGATGTGAAAAAAGTGGCCACAGTAGCTGCTGAGGGTAGGGCGAGGGAAGAAGAGATATGATATGGGAGCATTTTCAGGACTTGGAGTTGTCCTGGGTGGTACTGCAGGGACAGATACTAGGCATTGTATGTCCTGCCATGGCCCACTGGGTGGACTGGGGGAGAGTGCAAACTACAATGTAAACCATTATCCATGTGGTGCAGCAGTGCTCCAAAATGTATTCACCAAATGAAAAGAATGTGCCATGATGATGAAAGAGGTTGTAGATGTGGGAGGAGTGGGGTGAGGGGGTTGGGGGAGTATGCAGGGACCTCATATATTTTTTGAATGTAACATTTCAAAAAAATAAAGAGAAAAATAGTAAAGGCATTGTAAGGTGCTTCATTTCTTTAAAAATTAATAATTTAATGTAAAATCAAGAATGTATGTCACTGTCTAGTCCAATCATTACAATTATAATAAATAAAGGAAAGAAAATAAATAATAATGCAATATTTCATTAATCAATAATAAGTTAAAGCAAGAAATAAAACAACATACAAGAATTGGATATGTAGCTGACAAAGACAGTAGACAGAATGATTGCAAATACATCCATACATATAATGAAATAACTAGGTTAAATGAAATACATCCATACATATAATGAAATATGCTAGATTTTATAAAACATAAGTGCCACCTTCACATCATTACACACTTCAGGGATTAAGGTACTACATGTTTGCTTTTCAATAAAGACTCCCAGTCAGGAAAAAAGTAAATCCTTGTTGGTACTCAATCAAAAATAACCAAGTATGTTAGGTGAAAACAGATATAAACTCACCTCAAGAAAAAATAAGACTATAGAAATAGACACAATAAATAATGGCACTATTAGACATGGACTTTTAATAATACATTTTCACATATTTAAGATAAGATTTAGATTTTTTGCCAAAAGCTGGAAACTATAAAATAGAACTAAATGTTAATGATGAATTTAAAATAAAAGTTTATGGAATAGCTAAAGAGGGACTTATTGTACTGGAAGATAGAATAAACTACTCATGAAGAAATAAAAGGGGACAAATGGGACATGACAAAAAGGCCTTTTGTATGTTTTATTGCTGTTCTAGAGGAAGCAAAGAGACAATAGGGAAGAAACAATATTTAATTTAAAATCCTGAAATTAGGAAATTAATGGATGGATTTATCATGTACAAAAATGTATAGTAGTATTATTTCTTAATAAGCAAAAACTTGGAAAATCTCTAATATCCACCAAGAAGAACATATGTGTATAATTTGTTATATATATTTAGTTGAATACTTAGCAAGAAAAATTAATTACAACTGTTTATAACCACGTAGATGAATCTCTGAAGCATAATATTTATCAAAAGAAACCAAGCATAAAAGAAGACATACTTTATGATCCATCCATATGATATTAAAAAACTGGTGAAACTAAGAATATAGTAATGAGGTTTGAAGTCAGGATGGTGTTTACTATCGGATATAAGAATGTGAACATTTGGCTGCCAAAAAGACTTAAATGTCAGTTCACTTGCAATTGTGATCTAGTAGCACAATCACATTTGATCTGAATCAAAAAGTTTGTTTCAGTCTATTTCAAAATAACCTAGATGCACACACACACACACACACAATTAACTTCTTAATTTTTATAAAATAAATCCATTATTTCCAAAGCAATAATACCCAATCACGCATCCTTCAGTGAATGGAGTTTATTGACCTACAATGTGACTCTGTTCCTTCAAGAGAAAAAAAATAGACCTAATTGTTTCAATTCTAATAGTTATTTTAATTCAGTAAATAGACATATTAAGTTTACAGTTTTATGTGCTTAAACAGACTGACTGAACTGGAACTGGACCTGGAAATCCACAAGGATTCTAAGCACAATTTGGGATTAGCTATTCTCCTTGGCATTGTGCCTAGCACATCTTGAATGTTCAATAATTTTTAGTTACTGTTACTTTGTTATTGGTAGCCATATCTCTCAATATTACCTTGCATGTTGTCTTTCACATTGAGCCTCTTATCTCTTGCAATAGTTAATCCATTACTTTTTTAAATTTAATTTTTATTTTGAAAGAAGCTTTAGATTACATTAATATTACATAAAAAATATAAGGGATTCCTATATACCCCCATCTCCTCACCCTCCCACCCTACCCCACATTAACAACATTGTTCATTAGTTTGGTACACTGGTTACAACTGATGAACACATATTGAAGCACTGCTGCTAACCATGAACTATAGTTTACATTATAATTTACATACTATTCCACATAGTTTTGTATGTGGCAATTTTTAACACCTGATATTACATGTAGGCTGGGATATTCTGCTGGTCTGAGTTATCCCTTTTATTCAAGGTCTTTGTCTAGTTACATCATCATCTGATGCCTGGTAGTAATCTCTCAGCACCAGGGAGGCTCATCCCTGGGAGTCATGTCCCATGCTGCGGGGTAGGTAATGCATTTACAAGCTGAGTTTGGCTTAGAGAGTGGCCACATTTGAGCAACATGGAGGCTCTCAGGAGGTAACTCTTAAGCATCCTTCAGCTCTAGACCTAGTTCATATTTCAGGTGCATAGGCTCATAAGCATAACCATCAGCATCAAGGGCTCATTGTTTGACCATCCTTCTTTACTGGTCTTTGTCATTGCACTTGGGAGATTGTTGCTGTTCCATTGGGGAATGTGCTAGAGCTCCCCTGGCTAGGAACTCAGCACTCCTTCAGTTGTCATTTTTAACTGTAACCACTATGAAAATATCCAAACATGTTTCTATACCCTGTATGCATGCCCTGGAGAACTCTCTCCCAACCATGTGCCCCCTATCTATAACACCCCTCACAAGTGTTCCTCCCCTGCCATAATTGAACCTCTCTGTGGTCCAAAACTTCTTTAAAAGTGAAGTCTAATATATTGCCAGGTTCCATTAATAGTAAAATGGAATATAGTGATGGGTTTAAAGGTTAGATATAGAATACACACTAATTTAGAAAAATTAAAGTAAAAAATAAATTGGGGTATCAAAAAATGAAAAAATGAAAAAGCTTTGCTTTGATATTTTGTCTTTCATCACTGCAATAGGTGCTGTCCTGTATGTGTAGTGGCAAGGCAATTTCTTCCATTTCTTCCTCAGTGTCTACATCTTTTCTTTTTCTTTTTCTTTTCTAATTATTGTCTTTGCAGAAGTTTTAGATGACAGTAATTCACATATACAATATACAGTACTCCCACATATCCAACATCAAACACTTTGTCCCTTCCCCAACAATGATCTTTTTACATGTTCATATTATATTTGCTGCAAGTGATGTACAGATATCGAGACAATAGCTTTCACACAAGGTAACTTTTGTGTTTACATTGTGGTTTATATTTTAGACTAAACAATTTTCTAAATTTATAGTTATCTTATGTTTTACATTATGGTTTACATTTTAACCTATAAACTTTTATAAACTTTTGATGTAATTTAACATGACCTTTATCCATCTGTTGGAGATTTGGACCCAAAGGGTATCAGGAATGAAAGAAAGAGAAAAAGGAGGGTGAAAGAGAGAAAGTAAAAGAAAGAAAGAATGAGAGAGTTGCGGTCAGGGGGTCTGTGAGTAATAACTCCTCAGACAACTTTATTGTTTAGAAGGGGCTTTCTATATACCCCAGTCTGCATGACAACAAGCAGGAACATGTAGCCTACGTGGCAACAAGCAGCATTATCCATAGTCTAAGGAATTTTAAAAAATCTTATCTCAAGGTACAACGTCTAAGTGTTCTATTCACTACAAAAGATATGTGCTCATCTTTTCTTTCAGCCTTTAACAGCTTCATCCCATTTGCCGGGAACTCTTAATTACTGCATTCCTTAGGTTGCAAGTGTAGCCATGGAGACAGCACATCTCTCTTTTTGAGGCCACTGTGCCTCAGTTGCCAACATCTCCCCCTTTTGTTTTTGTTGATGTGACCATGCCTGTCTTAGGTTGCCCTCCTCTGTGAGTCTTACCCATCACTGATGACCAGCCAAGCTCTTCGACTTGGGGAAATTATTGAAGTGCTTTTGCTAGCACCAGATTATCTGCATGTCCCATGGCTGTTACACTTTGCAATTTTCTTCGAAAGCACTGTCCAGCACAGGCAAGAATCATTAGCAACAGAACAAATATGATGAGCTCTATTCCTAAAGCTGACAGGAAATGCTGTGATTTCCACCAATTAACTGGGTTAAATTTTGTAATATATGAAATCATTTCTGAGAAAATATCCTTATCATTGGCTACATGAATTTGATTTTTAGACATTTCTAATATTTTTCTTTGTAATTCCATTATTTCCAGAGAGATATTACTCTTATGGCCTAATAAATGATTCTTAATTTTTTTTCCATTCTATATCAGATGAATTACAGGCAAGAGGAGTAATACAAAAGTTGCTTCCATTTCAATCACATTTCAATCCCCTTAACAAGTTTAAATTATACAATGATCTCCAATAGGCAAAACAGCAGATTCTAACTCATTAACCCAATTATTTAACTGTTCATCAATGTGCTCTTGGCTATGGCACAAATCACTAGCATTTTTATGCCAATCACGTACATATTGTTGTGTTTGTACTTTCATGTAAAGCTACCACAGCAGTAGCAGCAGCTGTAATGATTCCAATTAGTCCCAAAATGCTTATAATTAGCAGTCCAATAAAATGTTTAGTCTGTTTCAAGAATTCTTGTGCCATATGAAGCAATAACTGACTTTCAGGAGACAACTGCCAAATCCACATCATTCTTACAGGTATCCGGATACCTTTTCTTTTTCTGGCCATTGCTATTGTTTCTCCATCGTGCAACACACTTCCTGATATGTATACAAAGCACCATTTTCATAAAACAGGGAATCATTCTTAATAGTTATCTTACCAGTTATGAAAACAAATGGATCTCCAACACAGGCTTTAAAATGATATGCTTGATTAAATATCAAACACTGTCCTGTCTTATTTATATTTCCCAGTCATTCATACAGAGGGGCAATTCCAAGAAATACTTTCCACAAATTCTTTTGTAGGTTATGACTATGAGTGTCATTAGCCTTGGGCTGGTATCCATTTTCCTTTGTAATGTTAACGGTTTCTGCCACAATAGCATAAGGAGAAAGCACACAGGCCCAAAGTCCATAGGAAGACACAAGCTGCAAGTTCACAGTTCCAGAAAGTAATGAATACAGCTCGGGTGTTTTTTGCTGTATTACTCCCCGGAGGGTTTGAATTGTGCATCTGAGGGCTCGTTCTTCTCAAGAGCAGGAGGGATCTGATTTGATCTGATATTTCAAACATTGGAGTAAGCATGAAGGAAGTTATGGGGATGTCTATGAGTTGTTGGCGAATAAGAGGCAGCTGGAACTGCTGGGCTAGGCACCACAAGGTTTGGTACTCACGATGTTTACCTTTTCAGTGGAGCCACTCTGCCTTTTCACAGGTTTCAGTGGTAGGGCCCTGGATCTTCACAAAGGCATCTGCATCAACAGTCCTAAAACAGATGTTAGTGGAGTGGGCAGGGACATGCAGACAGTTACCTATTACTACTAGCAGGTATCCCAGATGTTTTTTCATAATTTGAGGGTGATTTACAACAGTCCATCATTTCTGTCTTGTTTTCGTATTTGCAATCTACCCCTGGATAGGGATGACAGTCTTTAGAGTGACTAAACACTACTGGGTTAAGTCTTTCGCTTTTAGCAGGACCTCCCATGCTGCACACAATTGCCTTTTTATATTGTACTTTTGGCCTCCCTCCAGAACTGTGATTAAAACCCAAGAGTTACTTGCTTAGAATTTTGCTTTTTCACAAACCCCACCCAAAGCCAATATTGGTTCTTGCCACATCCAATTCATAGGCTAAGTTAATGTCCCCAACTTATTTTCCTTTTATTATTTAAAACAGCTTGCTGGAGGTTTTCTTACTTCCATGAAGGACCTTTCCCAATTAATACATATAGTGGTTTTAATATTTGAGCTAAATGAGGGATGAAAGATTTTCAGCACTTCAACAATATTACAAATTCTATTAACATGAGAAGACATTGCACTCCATCAACTACAACAGAGGGTATACTTTTATTCCACCCAACCAAACCACATTTAAGAATTTGATAGAGCAGCAGGCACTTTGCAGCCTGTCCCAATTGTTTGCCTAGTTCAGGCTTTTAAGAGAAGATACAATTATCTCTGATATTTCTTTTAATTCTGAAAAAGGGATTACCGGTTAACATAATGTCATCATAGAGTTTCAGCCACCAATTTTATGCAGCTAGATTATTATCACCCTGCTAGGACAGGTGGTTGGGCTATGCACACAGCCTTGAGGAAGCACTGCAAAAGTCCTTTGTTGGGCCCTGTGAGGATTTACAATGTCCGGTGATTACCTCTGAAGCACCATCCAGGGCAGCTCCATGTCCCGAAGACGCCTCCACCTCTCATCTCTTCCTGCCTTTCCCCATACCCTTTGTCCATTATGTCCACTTTTCCCAATCCAATGCCACTATGCTCTCTTAAATAAAGAGTAAATTTCCATAGATAGGGGAATGCAGGCTGGCTTGACTTGCCTAAGGAAATACTAAAGAAAGTCTTAGCACGTTTTAAAACAAAGTGATAGTGACATAGTTGGATATTAATTTTTTGCAACAAACTAGCAATATTTGAGACTGCTGCATACTAAAATGGTGTTACTTTAATTTATGATGAGAGGTTGTAGTGAATACACAGAAGATACTTCATTAGGACACTTCACTGAGCTTTTGTTGATGAAAAGGTTAATATCAGGATGAGGGGAAAACCTGACGGTTTCCCATTCACCTCAAGCTCCTGTTCTTTTTCCAATTTACTTTCTTTCATTTCAAATTTACTTAGAGGCTTAGAAAATATAGTAATTTCATCTTTCTCCCCTTCTTCAGACTGTAAAGGATCTAAAGCTGCCGCTCTCCGGTGGCAAAAGGCCCATACTGATAATGGAATGAATTCCCTTTTTTGATATGCTCTTTGTAAAACTTTCATTACACATCTCCACTGTTTCAAACTTAAAACATTATGCCCCTGAGGCTGAAGCCAGCAGCAATGCTTTTGTATTAAAGCAAATGATTCTAGTAATTCATAGCTTTTTACAGGCACCCGATTAACTTTCAGTAAAGTTTTTAACACTTGCGAATATGCTTCCACACGTCCCATTTGATTGCCCATTACCCTGATGACTTTGCGGAAAATGTTACTTACTTACTTAATCTTGAGCACTCGAGTCACTCTGTTTTGGATGTCTCACTTGACCCTTGACGAGGTCTTTTCCACAGTTCCCGATACTGATTTGGAAGACTTACTTTTTCGGGCCCCACATTGGGTGCCAGATGTTGAAGATTTGGACCAGAAGGGTATCGGGAATGAAAGAAAGAGAAAAGGGGGAAGGAACGAGCGCGAGAGCTGGGATCAGGGGGTCTGCAAGTAATAATTCCTCAGACAACTTTATTGTTTACAAGGGGCTCTCTACATACCCCAGTCTATGTGACAACAAGCAGGAACACATAGCCTATGTGACATCAAGCAACGTGCAGTTAGCTATCAGCATTACCCATAGTCTAAAGAATTTTTTAAAAATCTTAACTCAAGGTACAAAGTCTAAATGTTCTATTCACTACAAAAAGTATGTGCTCATCTTTTCTTTCAGCCTTTAACAGTTTCATCCCATTTGTCAGGAACTCTTAATTACTGCATTCCTTAGGTTGCAAGTGTAGCCATGGAGACAGCAAGTCTCTTCTTGTGAGGCCACTGTGCCTCAGTTTCCAACAACCATCATTGCATGATCTTGTGGATCATTTCCATTGCTCCATACTTACACTGATTCCATCTATTCAATACCTCTTTCCCCATTCCCTCAGGGCCCACAGTGGCAATCAATCTTCATTATTTGAAGGACCATATTCAGAGATACTTACTGCTGGGTATATACCCAGTAGAACTGAAAACAAGGACACAAACCAATATCTGCACACAAATGTCCATAGCAGCACTATTCACTATTGCCAAAAGTTGTAATCAACCCAAATGTCCATCAACAGATGAATGGATAAATAAAATGTGGTATATACCCACAATGGAATATTACTCATTTATAAGAATAAATACAGTACAAACACATATGATAACATGGATGAATCTTGAGGATCTTATGTTGAGTGAAGCAACCCAGGCATTGAAGGACAAATACTACATGACCTCTCTGATCTGAAATAAGTAAACCAAGCTGTCTCAGAGAGCTAGAGACTGGATGATAGGCTTAAAGGGAGTTGGGGGGTAGAGGAAGGTTGTGAGCTGACACCTACATGAGTGAAATCTATGATAAGCTGGAAGTAAGTATTTGTATAGGGAAGGGATAAAATGGGGCCATAAGGATATCTTTGGGTGGAGCTTTGTGGGTTTGAAGGGGTTTAGGGATGGAAGGATGGGTCAGATGGCCCAAAATTTGGGGTGAGGTTAGGGGAAACATTTGAACATAGGAGATTGTCAGGTGTGTGGTTGAAACTGTAATGTTGAGAAAACTCTTTAGAAAATATAATAAGGAAGGATACCTGTTTAAGATGCTTAAGGGGGACATCTGGCACAGGGCAGACTTCTAGGGACTGTGTGAGTGCTCATTTTGTCTTAGTGGGTTATATCATTGGGTAAAGACCCATGCAATGAGAGTGAAGATATATCCACATTCTGGGGAGGACTGATGTTCTCAAATAGAGGGAATTTTATCTCTCGAGAGAATTGGTGGCACCCAATGGTTTAGGGCAGTCTAGTATGTCAAGACCTCAACACTGTTGCAAGTTATCTCTGAATATGGTCCTTCAGGTAATGAAGATTGATTGTCCATTACTTTTTAGCATCTAACTTCCTCATCATTTCTGTCTTTTCCATTCTAAACAGGAGGTAGAGACCCTGAATTGTTTACTTAAAAAGCATCACCCCTATTATTAATCCCGGCTACACATAATCCTTTGTAATTGACTGTCTCCTGAATTTCTAACCAGCTGTCCTGAAAATAGCTGTCCTGATTCTTCCACCAACAAAAACAGATTGTTGCTTCATTGATGGGAGAATCTGAGTGGAACAATTCCAGGTAGAAAGTAAGTCTAATTTTGATTAGAAGTATAGCTAACACTTCCAAGACAGTTCTCAAGCAGACCAGTGAATACTAGAAGTCTGACAGGTCTTTCTCCACAGTTAAACTCCACGGGATTCCAAATTATCTGCACGTTATTTTTTAAATTTATTCTCCACACTTTCTCCAGGAGGCATATTGTAATTATTATATGCCAGGCACAGTGCTAGGTATTAAAGGTGCAAGAACACAAAGATAATCCCTATCCACATAGAATTTATGTTCAGGTAGAAGTGACAAATAGTACGAAAATACACACAAATAAAATTTTCTCTAGAATAATGTAGAAAATAAGCAAAATGTTAAGACTTGGAGAGAATGAAGTATTCAGGGAAATCAAAGAAGGCATTCATGAGAAAGTGATGATGAAGCTAAAATAAAATTGTAAAAATAGCTAGCTAGATGAGGAGATCACGAGGGAGCAGATTATTGCAGGCCAAAGGAAAACTGCAAGTACCTAGGACTTGTGGCAAAAGGGAGTTAAAGGGACAGGAAAACTCCCTTGTAGCTAGACTGCAGAAAGCAAAGGGAAGTATATGCTGTGAAATGAGACTGTCGTGTTATGAATTTTGATCTACATACTGACAAAACCAAGATTCTGATGTCTTTGAAGTGTTTTGAGCATGGGAGATGTCAGGAGGTAAGTATGAGAAAATTTCAGTTTCTTGGGGATAGAAGAGTTAGAATAAAGGAAATTAGGAAAATGTTTTAAATGTTCAAGATCATCAGATTAAGTCTGGCATGTATAGTCCACAATGGGATGTACTACCATGGGGAAAATAATCAGCTGGTCTTCTATGTGGATGCTGTTACTTATTCTAAACATATTGGGAAGCCACTAGTGTTTTCCAGGCTCACTGGACATTTGAATACATTTGCATTTCCATGTGATAATTCTGGCTGTAGTGTGTTCCAGAAACAAGAATAATTGTCTTTGCTGCTTTTATTTTTGATAAATGTTGCTCCATTTGTGATTGAATGAAATATGCTTCATATTTATTAGTACATTGTCATATCTTGCAGGCCTGCAAAATAGTCTACTTCTCTAAAATGACTTTGGATATATCTCACATGATCTAGTTCAGTTAAATCTTGAAGGTAATCATATATCCTGCTAATTAATTTCTTTACTCACTAACAAAAATTTACTTTGTGCTTAGCATGAACCCTATGAAACACCACGGATAAACTCAATGAACAGTATAGACACAACCTCACTTTCATGAGACTTATATAAAAAGTGAAAAATGATTTCAATACTGTGGAGTGGATGTACCTCAGTGGTTGAGTGCCTGCTTCCCATGTACTAGGCCCTGGATTCATTCCCCAGTATCTCCTAAAAAATTTATTTCAGTACAATTAAATATGTGACATGAGAAAGCACTGGATAGTAATCTAGCAAAAACAGGAAATAATAAGACCACGACCTGCATGCTCAGAGAGGGGAGAAAGTGGGGGCAGAGTTCTCTCAGTCTCTATGTAATGCTGAGAATAAAAACAGCCTCTTATATTAAGGTATATTTACCCAGTATTGTTTTAAAACTTTTTGTAACAGCAAAGACATTGAAATAAATATGCTCATTGTACTTCATCATGCCTCAAAGAAAAGTAACTTAAAAAGTCAGCTATAGGAAGCCAGCCGTCAAACACCCTATGTATTGAATTATAACTTCTGCCTCCTGTACATGTAGAGGTTGTTCTTTCAATATCTAAAAACATGTGCCTTGAAGTTTTCAATTACTGTCAGGAAACTGAAAGTATCTTCTAAAAAATATTTGACAAGCAGAGTTGAAAAATTCGGCTCTGCAGAAGGAAAGCTGTTGGATCACTGGAAAGTGATTGAAATGAATGCAAAAAGCTGGGTCCCTGCTCCTCATATCTAAAAAGGATAATACTAAAGGTCTCAAGTTTCCTGGGATATACAACTCCTGACAGCCTTATTGTAGCATCAAAAGATTTTTAATATCAGAATAAGAAAGCAAAGTTCACTATCTTAATTGAGAATGGGATTTTATAATGTTACACCTTTCAGTTAACAAGTATGATAGCACAGTTATGAATGTATATACATGATTACAAAGTGATAGCTTTCAATAAGAGATACATGATCAAATCAAGTAGACAAGAAATAAAGCAGACAAAACTAACAAACTATAAATAAGTTAGACCTTAAGTCCCCAAACATTATTCCAATAACTTAAATTCTACTACATTTTCTTAAAAGTCAAGCACATCCCCCTTGATGGAATTTTTCCCAAACAAAGATTCATGGCAACTTCATATAATTTAATAACTTATTCTCATATAGTCCTTAGCAAGGGAAATTAGTGGGATGTTGGATTATTTTCTCATTTGGGGAAATATAGAATTTCTCCAAAGCTAGCATGCTATTTCTTCTTCATTCACTGAGGTATGTTAAACCCATTTTCAAAACGCAGGTCAAACTATAAATGTATGTTTTATTGCAGTAAAGAAAGAATAAAATACTTTTTCTTTCAGCTTTCCTTTACCTTTGGTTTTGTTTCCTTTCACCAAGAATAAATAGCATTAGTGCATTTTTTTTTTCTAGTGAACGTGTTTATCTTTTTGTTTAATGAGTTTATAGAGGAGATTTTGAATATATATTTGCTAAAAGCTTCAACTCTTAAAAAAATAGAAGTAAAAATATGCCAATAATTACTTACTAACCAAAATTTTATCATTCCCCATGCCAAAAAGATGAAAAGGAACACTAAAGTAAATAATCTAAACTTAAATTAGCAGTTTAAATATTTCTTTACATCTTACAGATACATGTTTGATCTTATGGCAATAATGTAAATTTTAATGACACTGAGCTGTCAGGTCTCATTTTGTGTACTGATATGACTAAAATATTTCCAAAGAGATTGAAGCAAAATGTAACATGACACAAAGAGACCGAAGCAAAATGTAACATGTAAAATGTAACTGTGGAATAATGAGGAATATTTCAATCATCCTCTTTTGTTGAGGAGATGAGGAAACACCGTGTGTTTCCATATGTAGCTCAAGATAGGTTTGAAAGTCATTCGTCAAAGACAAACCTAATATACTACTTTCATCTCAACACAATGTTATAATATATGCTATGGGTAATGTTTTTCTTATAAATAAACTTGGATGGGAAAGAAACAAAAAGTTAAAACCAAATGAATATTTTTATAAGATGATCAAAACAAAAATTATTCATGGGAACAGGAAGTGAAAGATGAAAACCTCTGCAGAAATATTTGACATTTCTAGCTCATAACAAGTCTTCCTAAAAATGTTTATTTTTGCAGGATAACACTATTAATAATCACATACACTATTTAATTACACAAGCACTATTTTAAAAAATTATTTAGTAATAGTAAATTGATTCCATTGCTTTATTGGATCCTTTATGTCAGTGTATACCCTGATTATGGCTAAACTAATTATTGTGCTAGTGTTTGAAACCTTGTGCCTTTGTGTAAGTACATAAAAATTTAACTCAAATGATAGATCACTAAATATTCTTAACTATTGAAAAAGCTGTTTCAGAAACTACTGCTGGATTTGGGAAACAGACTTCCTTCTTTCCTCTACCTAGTAGTCTAAATCGACATAACTATCCGTTGATTCCATGAAATATTATCTCTTTACAAATGTGTATTTTAAGTTCACTTTATCATGGGTGAAACTGCAGGGACAGATGCTGGGCATTGTATGTACTGCCATGGCCAACTGGGTGGACTGGGGGACAACATAAACTACAATGTAAACCATTATCTATGTGGTACAGCAGTGCTCCAAAATGTATTCACCAAATATAATGAATGTCCCACAATGATGAAAGAGGTTGTTGATGTGGCAGGAGTGGGGTGAGGCGTGTGTGTGGCAGGGTATATGGGGACCTCATATTTTTTTAATGTAACATTTTTAAATAATAGAGGGAAAAAGAAGGAATGAACTAACTTTTATAGTTAGAATGAGGCAAGTCAAGTATAATTTTTACTTGAGTGACTTGTTTTCAGACTTAAAAGCCTGTATAATTTTCAACGTGAAGGAATGAAAATCATCTCAAATCAACCATTTTGCTTTATTTTTCTGAGTATTATTTTTGGAATTTATAATTCAAAAATATGACTTGCTTTTTCCTGGAGGTTGCAAAATAAATGTCAGGCCTCTGCACATGTTAATGTGATTGTTATGCAAAAAAATCAATTTAAGTGTTAAAATCATGATTTTGATTGATTTCCCACCAGGTAAAGGAGATAAACTAGAATCAGTATCCTTGATGAAATAAAGCAAAATATCAATAATAATGTACTATGCACAGAGATTGACTGTGGTAATAATTCCAGGAGCATATTATAGAGTTGATAAAGCATTACCAATGCATATGATATTTCTTTCATTCATTCAAAATGAGTGAAATAATCCCCATTGTGGACTACTTAGAGGCAATGATACTGAATTATTTCAGAAAGACTTTATTAATTATACTTAAAATGAATTAAATCATATGAAAATTAGTTCTCCTTGATCCTGAATAATCTTCATATCCTCTTTGGGGTCTTCTTCAAATGCATTGTTTATTTTTCTTTTGGCTGTCTAATCTTTATTGATTTGTTGCTCTTTATGTTGTTTAAATCTGAGCACTTTGTTGCTTACTGCACTACAAACTTCTCACTTGAACATTTTCTCTTTTGCTCTTTATTGGAGTCATTTGAAAACTAAAAGTTCCTATTTTTTGTATAGTCAAATTGATCAATCTTTTCTTTCATGTTTAACATATTTGTGTTCCAATAAATGTTTCCCTAGCTCAGGTTAATAATGATATTCTCCTAAATTGTTTCCTATTAATTTTGTTGTTCCTCCCACAATTAAATCAACAATAGATCTAGAACTATTTTGTGTGTGATGTGAAATAGGAATAAATGTGAACTTTCCCACATGGATATCTAATGATAACAGGAGAAGTATTGAGAAAGATCATTTTCCTCACTTCTTTGAAGTGCTTACTTTCTCACAAATGAAATGCCCATGCATGAATTGGTCATCTTCTAGGCTCTGTATTCTCTGACATTTATCCTTCTATCCATCCTTTTATAAATCGCACACTGTCTTAATTACTAATATTTATAATAAGGCTCCTTCCACCTTGTTTTTCTTTTCTGGTTCTCTTCAACAATCCTTTGCATTTCCACATAAATTTTATAGTTGTATTAAAATGGAAAAATGAGGTCCATTGAACCAAACCTACAAACCAACCTAACTTTAGATAGAAATTACATAAAAATCTAATCCAAGAACAAGATATATTCCTCTGATTTTATTTATGTTCTTTAATTTTTCACACCTTTGTCTTACAATATTTAGAAATATAATGCATAGAGATACTGTACATCTTTCATTATATATTATGGGGATACTTTATGGTATTTTAAAAGGTCTGTTTTCAAAAATCTAGAGTATCTCTTTTTTGTGAGAGCATCATCAATTTTGTCTATAGATCATATATTTAAACAACGTTGCTCAATTTCCTTGTTAATTCCAATAACATGTATATAGATTCCTTTAGATTTAACATGTATAGTATTATATCATCTGTGATGGTATGTCTTTATGATCTTTACACTTCTTACTTAACACATTATCTAGGACCTTCAATACAATATGTACTAGAAGTGGTGATTGTGGGCATCCCTTTTCTTTATTTCCTTTACATAGAAGAAAAACATTAATCATTTCATTATGTATGTTTTCTGTATTTTATCTTGAGAGGTGGTATGCAAACTTCTTCAGAGTAGGCACTTTGCCTTCCTTACCTACTTTTTTAGGCACATCTAATAAACAAAACTGAATAAAGTTTATTGGTATTTTTTAAACCCAAAAATGAATGCTGTTTTCATCAAATTACTTTTCTTCCTATATTAAGTTAGTCATAACGATTCTTTCCTTCACTACTATTATACAATTTAAATTTTTTTTTTACTATTAAATCAACTTTGTATTTTTTATGACATGCCCTTGAGCCAAGACCATAATGAAGACACTTGTATTTGAAAAATTTGGTTTTATTGATTGTTGTAGTAAGAGAGAACACATCTCATGGCAAACAGCAGTATGTCTCAGTAAGAGGTATTAGAAAAATTATTGGATTTGGGTGATTTTGAGACAGATTTAAGGAAGCAAGAATTTCCTTAGTGTTGAATGCTTTATGACAAAAGGATAATTTTATGATTGGGTATTTTAATAAATATTATTTCTGAAGTGAGTAGAAAGAAACAAGCCTGAAGCTGGTATTTGTAGAGAAACAGTCACTCATATTAGACAGTTTAGGGGTTATTTGGTTATTTGATTTGCGTGGTTTGGGCAATCTTCATCTTTTTGTCCGTGTTCATATATGATAATGGAGTGATTTTGTTTTTGTCCTGATTCATTGTAATTCCAGAGTGACTTTGTCTTTTGTTTCTGTGCTATGAAATTATTTATGTTTAACAGGAGAACACCAAATGCTAGCTGTGAGTAAATGATAGTGCCAGACCAGCTCCTGGCTCTCAGGATGCTTTTCTTTCTCACTAGAAATACCAAAGCTTGGTTCATTTTATGTAGTAATGAATTAGTTTGCTCCTTTCACTTAGGAGTTTTGTATCTATGCTTCTGAATGACATTGGCCTATGGTTTTCACAATGTCCCTCATATTTGTCTATCATACATTATTGGTCTCTTAAAATGAGTTAGGGACTGTTTTCTCTTTTTTTCCTGGAAGGATTCAGTATAAGCAATTATTGGATCTTTTTAGGTGCTTTCATTGTATTGAAATATTCATATACATATTAAGTAACATGGTGGATAAGAAAACCATAAACAAACATGAATTAGCTTAAGCAGTCCATTTAAAAATATAGCCGTTATGGATTTTTAAAAAGTAAATGTATTTCTATCTTATTGCATCATATATACATTTTAATAGACATTCCATGTTTTTAAATTTCAATTAGGCAGTCACATTGCAACTAATAAAATCTGGAAGTAATCTGTTATTTGAAAAATTGCTAGTTGCATTTTACACATTTTACTTGATCTAGGAAAAAAAAAGTCCAATGACTCTCAGAATTTACTAATAGGAAATCTCTAAGACTGTCCTTCACCAAATTGTTCTTATAGCTATTCTACAGTAGGAATTGCATTCCCAATTAGCTAATTCAATGACTAGAGGAACAGAAATAGACCTCTGGTAACTCCAAGCTGATTGTCTTTGGGTAAAGATTATTCTTAATCAGGAATAGAAACCCAACCGATAATTCAACACCAATTAAATTAGTTAACCAAGGGGTGCTAATGCAAAATACCAGAAATCTGTTGGCTTTTATAAGAGGGTATTTATTTCGAGTAGAAGCTCACAGTTACCAGGCCATAAAGAATAACTTACTTCCATCACCGAAGTCTGTTGTCATGTGTTGGAGCACGATAGCTGCCAGTGTCTGCCAGGGTTCAGACTTTGTGGGTTCCTCTCTTCCGGAAGCTCATTTCTCTTAGCTCCTCTGCTCTCTCCACAGAGCCAGCTATAGACTCTCAGGCAAACAGCTCATCTCTCTTCCTGGGGCCTCTGCTGTGTCCAATTGAGCCTTCTCTCCTTCCTCATATATCTGCTTCTTTATGTATTTACTTCTCAGGCTCCAGAATCAAAACACCAAACTCTCTTTTCTGCAATGCAGTTTCTCTGTGAGACCCCACCCACCATGGTGGCAGGGACTCAACATCCTACTGACATGGCCCAATCAAAGCCTCAATCATTATTTAATCAAGTAAAACTGAAACCTCTGAATGCAATATAATATAATATGCCTAGAGGAACAAACCACCAATTTAAAACATAAGCCAATATCTATTTTTAGAATTCATTAACTATATCAATCTGTTACACCGATGTTTTATGGTTACAGAGACAAGACTAATATCACTAATATATTATATACTTTAGCTATGAAGTCATCATTATAAAATGGTTTTCTTTTTAAACCAAAATGTGAGTGTCTGCTAAAAAGTTACCTGTAAATAAGCAATGTCACATAGACCCACCGATTATTACAGATCAGAATAAGATGGCAAACACATACATACACCCAGTCACAAATGAATGCATGTCAAACAGGTGAAATCTTCAAAAGATCAGCTAATTATGTCAGTGTCAGTTTCCCAGTTAGGATTATTCTATTAATGCTATGCAAGATATTGGGGAAACTGCAGGAAGGATATAGGGACCTTCTTGTATTATTTCTTACAATGGCATGTGAATACAGAATTATCTCAAACTAAAACATTTAACAAAAATAAAATGAGCAAGTGAGATAATGATATATATAAGTCAAGCAAATAAAATGTATATGTGTTTTCAATTCGTAATGGCATAGTTTAAAAATGCCCTGTGGAACCAAGAGTGGATTCTATTGTTAAGCTAATATGAATAAGCAATTACAATAAACACGTGAAAATGGTACACTGATCTTAATCTGAAGAAGTGGTTGAAAAAAAACTTTTAAAATTCACCATAATAGTACATTTTCATGTTTTAAAATGCTCAATTCACCTTCAAAAAGCAAAAATAGTTTTTTCTTATAATGGGTGATTAAGGAAATATTTGTAAAAAGTAGCCCAAGGTTATACATGTGTGACCTTTCTATATCCTGCTACTTTTTCTATTTATCTGATAAATTTCAGTGTTTTTCTCAATTTTAATAGCATGTCATTACCTATATGTTAGTTAACATTATGTAACCATGAAATAGGTAGGAAATAGAAGTGAACATGGCTCTTGAGATCCCAAAATAGATGACAGAGATTAAATATATTAAAGTCTATGCACTTAACTGTTAAGAAGGTGTTTAGAGCATTCCCTTAAAACCACATTTTCTTTGAAAATTATTTTAATAAATGTTAACTTTTTCAAAAGTCACAGTATATTTGGAGAAAATGAGCTGTCATAGAAGGCAGGCTGACAGCAGTAAAAGGTGAAAGCCTACAGTGTTATATATCAAAGACGAGGAAATACTCGAAGAGCCAACCTAAGCAGTTTTTACTATAAAGGCAAGCAATCATCGAAGAGTCAGTGAGAGCATCCACTTTTTTCAATATGGTAAAATGGTGCTCACAATGTTCATCCTGAGTCCTTAAAAAGTTTAAATGATGAATAATAACTATTTAAGATGACAGGAGAAAGAGCAATGTGTATTTGTGTAGTACTCTTAATAATGACAAAATTGTAAACATTATCTCAGTTTCTTCTCAATTATCAATCCATTCATTTGTGCCTTTTCATTGTGTGCCATTTATGCATCATTTTACATTCATGACAGTTTTTTTCTAGGTAAAATATACAGATATTTTTACTTGTTTTAAAGAAATTGAGGGAACTTGTGACTTCTATAAGGTATCTCAGCTCAACAACTTAGAGAAATGGAAGTAAAAGTATTTACAGATTTAAATGTGTATAATAACAATTTTTAATAGTCTTATTTTCCCTAAAGCATGGTGCATCTCTATTTCTTGAAGTCTTCCACTCGCTTTTAATGACAGCTAAAAAATTTTTCTGTGATTATGGCCTTTAAATTTAGTAACTTTTGCTGGAAAGCATGTCTCAATTTTGATTTTTTAAATTTTTGGTGAGAGCACAATATTATAATAATGTTTTAGAAATGGATTACCCATTTATGTAAGATTATTCCTAGATAATTGAGAAACAAGAAAACTGAATCACAGGTCTACTAATGAAATTCAGGTGTGAGGCTGAGGAAACATGCTCAAAATTCTGAAAAACTGTAGTCTGGTAGTTTTTCTTGGCCTAGGTATATATACTCATTGACATAAAGATGGACCAATAATCTCGTGAAATTTGCTCTAAACAGTTACATTGTGTCATTTGGGAACTGTCTTTTAGAGATAGAAATGTTATCTAGTTTGAGGTGAGAAAGTGTTTAGTCTTTCAAAGGCAAGAGAAAAAGCAAAGCTTTCACTCAGCACTGAATGCCTGTAACCAAGAAAGAATGATAAAAACTGAAACATTCCCAGAATGATAATGGCATTCCTGCTGAGTGCAAGTTCCTAGAGCTTGCAAAGGAACTCTAAAGAGTGGTCTCTCAGACAAGAAGATTGATTCTATAATTCTCCATCAGCACTACAGGCTGTCAGCATGATTACACTTGTTTCTCTAAAAGCATTAGCAAGACAATTACTGATTATTTTATCACAGCATTTACATGTTTGTGTCCATCTATCCTTGGAACCTAGGAAATTGATAATGCACCATCATTCATTTTTGCTATTTTATGTAGCACATCAGACAGCCAAAGTAAAATCTGATGGCACTGGGGACAATCAAGTGATTATGAGTTTACAAATTACATGCACACAAAAAAGAAGTAATCCATGAAGTGTGCTAGAAAAGTTTAAGAAATCAAAGCAGGCATTTTTCTTGATTTAGAAGAAATTTATTTTGGTCAATAGGAAAAAAAATGGATGTACAATTTTATATTTCAGTTGTTTTAATGGATTAAACATTACAAAAATGTGTCTATCAATTGGAGGGTACATATGAAGCATCCAGTAAAAATATAAAACTAGCCTTTTTACATGTACCATAATTCATTTGACCATTTCCTTAACACTTTTTTTTCCCCCTGGGTTTTATTATCACTCTCATAAAATTTAAATGAAGATGTGTTTAAGGAATTTAATTGCTTGCATCTTTCATTATTTACTTAGGATTAATTAATAGAACTTTTTAGAATTTTTAAAAGCTCTCAAATAATATTACCAGTTCATATTTCATAGTATTGTCCTAATTCTTTTTACCATTATGGTCCATGTATCCCCATCTCCAACATTGAGAATATCTATTTTTTTAATGTTTGTTTTTATTATTTTTAAAGACGTTTTAGATTACATAAATGTTACATAAAAAAATATAGTGGATTCTCATATGCCCCACTACATTTGCCTCCCACATTTTCCCACATTAATGACATCTTTCATTATTGTGGTATATTTGTTACAATGGATGAATCCATACTGAAGCATTGCTACTAACCATGGAATATAGTCTACATTATATTTTACACTCTGCCCCACATGATTTTATAGATTTTGACAAAATGTATAATGTATTGTACCTGTCATTGCAATGACATGCAGGACAATTCCAATGTCCCCA